>NW_015505242.1:75949-77039 GCF_001515645.1 Sinocyclocheilus grahami
TGTTTATATATATATATATATATATATATATATATATATATATATTTTTTTTTTTAATGAATTTTTATTTCACTTAACATTTAATTTATTTCAAGTAACACAATTGGTTTTAGGTTTAGTTAACTATAATGTAGTAATATATATATATATATATATAATATGAGTTAAAACTTAATGAAATATACCAGTTTGCTTCTTTTTAAAAAATCATCCACACTGACACATACAAAATGTCCCCTAGTGCACAGGGTTTCCTCCCTTCTCCACAGGCCATGGCAATAGCCCTCAGGTCAGGGCAGAGAGACTCTGATAAGAATACAATAGGCCTGATGATTCCAGATAAGAATTTCTGGCCTTTCTGAGCATCATTAGGCGATCTGTATGTGTTTCTGTGTCTTTCTTCCTATCCAACTTTATCCACTATTAATGATTTAAACAGAGATGAATTTAGAGGACAAGATTCAGATAAGAGCATGCTGCTTCTTTTCTAGTCAGACTGTTGTGTGAACAGAGAAAAGAAGCTGAAAGAAACTTGAGGTCTATTTGCAGATCTACCAGGCAGCACATTGGTGCCTTGAAGTCTATTCGTTGGCCACTAAAGTTCCAGCCTCAAGGCGACAGAAAACAAATCACTGCTTGGCCAGCCTATTCACAGAGGTGAGCAGAGGCAGGGGAAGAAAGAAGAGGTGGTATTAAGGAAAGAGACACCTGTTTGAATGGCCCACTGCCCATGATCTTTTTTTTCTCTCTCTTTCATCCCAGCTTGTTTGGTTGTGGAGACAGCTGAAAAGACTATTATGGGGGAACAGAGTCGGTGACAGACCCTTATTAATTAAAAGCCATTGGAGACTAAGCAAAGATTAGCTGATTCACTGCTGCATTGAATTATAGGCCTACAGGTGAGAAGAAACAGTATAAGTGCTGCAGTCAATGAGAGACCGCTTGAAATTGTGAAATTGTGCTGCTCATTTTGTTTTGTGTGCAAGTTCAAAACACAGAAATCCAGAAATCTTTTGTAATATAAATATCTTCATATATATATATATATATATATATATATATATATATATATATATATATATATATATAT
>NW_015505242.1:77268-90975 GCF_001515645.1 Sinocyclocheilus grahami
GACTTTAAAAAATCAGAAGTCGTTCAACCCCTAATATATATATATATATATATATATATATATATATATACTGTATATATGTGTGTTTTTTTTACACATGTTGTAAAATAACCTCCTCTTAAGTCAGCTGATGTTCACATTAGATTGAAAATGTGAGAAAATAAAAAAAATTAAGCCGGGTTTGTACTAAGTCATAAGTCACATCACATCACACACACACAAACATGTTTTTTTGACCGAAGTTGTGATGAGGCGTGTACATTTTTGGACAATTTAAAAGCAGAATGAAAGTAACAATTTAATGATATGAGACTAATAATTTCATATAAATTCAAATAAATTTTATGTAAAAATGTGTGTATTATTTATTATTAAAATTTGTGAGCTGTAAATCTATTTAAAATATATATACAGTATATATATTTTTTTTACAATTACCCTCTGGCTGTATACTGTTGAAAAAACTTACTATTTTAATGCCTTCAAATTCACTTTGATTCCTGTCATTCTGCAGAACAGAAAGGAAGATTTTTGAAGAATATTTAAGCTGTTTTGTCCATTAAAGTCAATGTGGTCCATCATTTTCAAGCTCCAAAAAGACCTCAAATCAACATTAACATCAAACCACAAGTGATTCTTGCATGGTACATGATCAAATGTTTCATTGATCAATGTTTTGATTTTATTAATAAGGGCTTACATTTTCATTTGTTATGTGACTTTAGAAGGCCACCAGGGTCATATGGATTAATTTCACAATACCTTTATTTCCTTTTTGGATCTTCAAAATGTTGGTACCCATTAACTTACTTAATAAGGACAAAAACACTGAAATGTTATTCAGAATATCTTCATTTGTAGATTTGCAGAGGAAAGAAAGCCATACAAGTTGTAAGTAACATGAGGGGGAGTCAATTATAACAGAATTGTCCTTTTTGGCTGAACTATTCCTTTTAAAATTCTGGAATGATATTCCATCTTAGTCTACTCTGTCTGGCTAGAAATCTGACTCTGACTCGCTGAATGGGACTGAATTGTGTTGCAGGTCTTTGAGAGGATTAGACAGGCTGATCTGAGGACTGATATGAAACCCTCCTGTCTGTCATTTGCATCCTTTGTAGAAGGACATCCACTGCTCTGGGTGTATATGTTACTGGGAGTGGGGGTGCTGCATGTTAAAGGAGTAGTTCACTTCCAGAATTAAAATTCTGTCATCATTTACTCTCCCTCCACTTTTTCCAAACCTATATGAGTTTCTTTGTTATGTTGAACACAGGTTTGGAACAAGTGGAGGGTGAGTAAATGATGACAGAATTTTCATTCTGAAAGTGAACTACTCCTTTAAATTACCAAAACATATACTAACAAATATAAGTACACACTCTAAAGGCCACACATGAACAACACTGGCACATTTTGTATGTTGGGGTGGGGTCATTTCCTTAACAGACGTTTAACTCATTTTTGCCCTACATTTGGTTTAGCAGGTATCATAAAGTGTAGTCTCCTCTTTCCAGAAAATTGCTAGGCTTATTGATCATGAACCACTGAGTAAGACTGAAAGGGCCCCTCCCTTATAAATGGCAGCAGTTTTCAACTTTGGGACTGGAAACACAACTTGCACAATGAATGTGGGTTGTATTTACATTCACATTTATTCACTGAACAGACACTTTTATCCAAAGCAACTTAAAATTGAGAAGAAATACATGTTATATCATAATGTGCTTAATGAAATGCATGGTTTATTACAGTGATGTCTGGCAAATACAATGGAGCTACTTTGGAGTTAAATCTGCATTTGGCTCTAATTGACTGATAAGATTAATCTGATTCATTATATGTTCATTCTGTCTCACCCGACTCATTAAAAGGGATTACAATGCAATATACAATAATCTGACTTGAACCTTTGTCAGTAACGAGTTACATCACCATAAAGCTGCAGATAAGCCTTGTGACTGAGGAAGGACCAAGTCATCCATTGTCCTCACCAGCTGGAGGCTAAAAAAAGCTTGATTGATAAAAATAGAGTAATATATATTAGAGTAAACACACAAACACACTTGAGGTTTCCGCTCTCAGTGTGTCTCAGAGGTCCGACAGACTTCAGTGAACAGATGTTTGTCTGCTTATCCAGGTGTGCTTGAGTTTGTTGTTCATCTCTGAATGTTAACTCCTACACTCTTAAAAATAAAGGTGCTTCAAAAGGTTCTTCACAGCGATGCCATAGAAGAACCATTTTTGGTTCCACAAAGAACCATTCAGTCAAAAGTTCTTTAAAGAACCATCTCTTTCTTACCTTTTTATAATCTGAAGAACCTTCTTTCGCCACAAAGAACCTGAAGGTTCTTCAGATGTTAAAGGTACTTTATGGAACCATTTAGAAAAAAAGGTTCTTCTATGGCATCGTGAAGCACCTTTATTTTTAAGAGTGTAGTTGATTTGACTCCTCTGAAGCAGTCTATGTCTCCCTGCCTTTTGTTGTTTGAACCAAGGTGAGGTAAGGTGTTGGCATATGCCCGTCTGTGTACATCAAACGTGTGTCTGGGTGTGGATGTGAACGCATATGTGTGAAAAGACTAGGGTATGTATGTGACTTTGGATCCGTTTTTTTCACACTGATAGCGTGCGACTGAGTGTACCAAGCAAAACCGCAGCTTCCTGATTTTTCTCAGTTGTATACTTTGAGTTATTTATTATATCAGATGTTATGTAACCAATCTTAAGCTACAATACACACTATGGGGCACCTCAATCATCTCAAATCTGAATCGATTTAAACAATTTTTTACTTTGAACTTTTAAATGAATGATATCAAATTGCTGTTCTTTTTTATATATGTCTTTAACATGGTCTTGCTGTAGCACACATTTAATCTTGTTCCTGTTATACAACAAAATACTTAAGTTGTACACTCTAAAAAATGCTGGGTTAAATAGGGACAAACCCAACAATTGGGCTGTTTTGACCCAGTGGTTTGATTAAATGTTTAACCCAACCTTCTGGGTAGTAACCCAACCGCTGGTTCAAAACAGCCCAATTGTTGGGTTTGTCCCTATTTTACCCAGCACTGGGTTGTATTTAACCCAGCATCTTTTAGAGTGTATGTACCCACTGAGTTACTGTTATAAAGGTACAAACATTTGAGATGAAAGGCATCACTGGTTTCTCTGTGTCAGTGGCGCCATCTTTTGGGCATAAATGTCTATTTGCCACTACTCCATTCTGTCACATTTAAAAAAATAAAAATAAAGATGAACTTTACAAGTGAATTATATTCTATTAATTATTCTATACTATGCATTGTGCTGTGCTGCTTTTGCTGGAAAATAAGCATTTATTAAAGATGGGTAAAACTGTTGTTTAGCTGTCGGCAGCTGCACTCCCAGCCTGACCAGCTAAAAAACTAAAACTATATTAAAACAAGCAAACAGACCAGTCGGACCATGCTGGGAGACCAGTTAATTAAAACCAGCAAGTTGTCATCCTCAGTTCTGTTACATAAGCATTTAAAAATCTTTTAACGGGAATTGTGTTGTAATATATTAAACATTCTATCTGCAGGCCTATGCATTAATCTGTCCTGTAGGCCACTTCTGATGGAAAAGAAGCATCTGAAGTCAGACTAAACGTAAAGATGGGTGAAACTGGTGTTTACCTGCTTGGCAGCTGCACTCTCAGCCTGACCAGCTGAAAAAAACACAACAAAAGCCTAAAACTACTACAATTAAAACCAGCAAACATACTAGTCTGACCATGCTGGATAAACTAAGATCAGCAAATCATTATTTTTTAAAACAGGGTTATTGTAGCCCACTATATTGTGTATTTACATGAATCCTCTTAGCTGTAACTGTTAATCAAAGCAATTTACAATAGAGTAACACAACCACAAAAGGACTCCTTTTGCTATAAATTGTAGGCCTGTTGTATGCTATGTACAATACTTTTTTTTCTCTGTGTTTAATTCCCCATAGGCGCAGTTTCACGTAGCCAGTATAGTCTAACTTAAACATTATAACAAAAAGATATGAATATTTTCGTCAATCCATTGAGAACTATCAGCTTGTGTCTGGGGCTGACTGGACTTGCGCATGCGCTCTCGCGGGAATGACGTGCGTGCGTGAACGTTCCTATCGGCGCTCAAGGCAACGTCAGCGGGTAAGCAAATGCGATGCCCTAATAACAATTAAAATATATACACTCATATTTAATGAATGCACACTGTCACTTATCGGGACCCGAACTGTTGCGGTTTCGAACTGCTGACTGAAGTCGACATGTCACATTCGTGTTTAAGTTAAAGGGGTTATTATTACAGGGAAACGCAGCGCGAGCTCGATGACTCCTTGTCTTGTTTGGGATCCGGTAACGCTGCCTTTTTACAATATTTATTCATTTATCTTTGCAAAGAGTCCTGTATACACTATGAACACATGGTTCAGTCTATTTGCTAAAAACAGCGTAGCAGTAGTGTACAACAAAAATGCTTGAAAAATACAAGCAAGTGTGATAAAAGCAAGCAGGCTGCTTGCAACATTGTAACCAGACCCGTGATGAGTTGGATGGATGGCCAGGAACTAAGGTGTGATCAGAGAACAGCTTCAGCTCATAAACGCTAGATCTTAACATATCTGCGTATTTTTTGTGGAAAAAATTGACTGATTATGGTGTATTTAGTGACAAAGTTGTCAAACCACCTTTGAGGTGATTTAAACACTACTCACTAAACACTAGTGATGAGTTGAATAAATGTCAGGACAGGCGTTTGGTTCTTATTATAGTTTCTTTTGACTTCTAAAATATTATTTCGATGCGATGTGTGTCATTGATTTTTGGTATTTGTGATCGTGAGAGACATGGCAGTCATTGTGAGAGCTAACAGCTGTTACCTCAAAGGAACAAAAAGACTGCAGTTTGCGAAGGGCCTTCCACTCATTTAGTATCAGCACTGAATTTCCCCAAAGCTCAGATTTATTTATAATTCATTTAAATTGTCCAGCAACACTTCATGTTTAAGTTTGAAATAATTTCATTAATTTTCTAATTTTTGACATTTATTTTGTCCAGTTATTTCAGTGTCTGCTGAATGCCATCGTGACACAAACTCAACCATGCCATGTCAGAAATGAACAAGGTACACTACCGTTTTTAAAAGAAATGAATACTTTCATTCAGCAAGGATGCATCAAATGATCGAAAGTGATAGTAAAGACATTTACAATCTTATAAAAGATTTCTGTTTCAAATAAATGCAGTTACTTTGAACTTTCTAAGAATCCTAAAAAAATGTTTTACGGTTTTCACAAAAATATTAATCAACACAACTGTTTTCAACATTGAAAATAGGAAATGTTACCTGAGCACCAAATCAAAATTAAGATTAAAATATACAAAAAAAAATCTGTATTTTTGGTCAAATAACTGCAGCCTGTTGAGAATAAGAAAAAAGTCTTACTAGCCCCAAACTTTTGAACTGTAGTATACCTTTGTACGTTGTGCTACTAGTATTCAGTGCAGTCAATGCAATGTTCATATTCATTTTCTTTCTGTTATTCATATTTATTCAGGATGGGCGACTCCACCTATGTTTCAAGCCCCGCCCCTCCAGCCACCTTCCAGTGGAGGACAGCCTACCCAGAATAGTCCAAACTCTTCTACCAGTAGTGGTGGGAGTTTTATATGACATGTCAAAAATTACAGATGGATATGGACAATCTCAGATGCTCTTTTTCTGCTGTTTCTGTTGTGATTCGTCTCTGTGTCTTTTTAGCACCTAAAGGAAGGTCCAGGGACATGTCTGCCTGGTTTAACCTCTTTGCAGATCTGGACCCTCTGTCCAACCCAGATGCTATTGGGCGCAGTGATCAGGAGTTCCTCAATGCCTGAGATGTGTTTTTGTGAGTTTGTATATATTTATCATTGACAAATAAGTCCCAGGTTTATAGAAATGTACTGTTTATTTTGCTTTCAGTGTTGATACTGTTAAGTAAAACTATTAAATGTGACCCGTGCTGGCAAAATGAGTCGGAATGCGCACAGGCAAATTTTGAGTTACAGACAAACCCAGTGAAAAATGTCGATTTTGAGGTTTTCACAAAAATTAGTTCATTAAGCCCTCGTATAGCAATCCCAATGCTCCAAATAATTATTTTAGATGTTTAATTACCTTTATTTGTACGTTTTCTGATTTTTTTTCTCCCTTTTCAAATCTCGTATCACATTGTAAAGGCATTTATTTTCAATAAAAATGAAGGAAATAATCAAAAAGTTGAAAATAAAGTATCGGGTAGGGTTAGGGTATGTACTACAATACTGAAGTGCAGATAATTGCCACTATTTGCAACAAGTAGTATACTTGATAGTAGAAATCCTGCTATTTTAACAGTGTAAATAGGTATTTGCATTTAGTGTAAATAGCATATTGCTAAAAATACTGCTATTTTACCTTAGTGTAAATAGAATCCATTGCTAATACGAGATTTGAAAAGGAAGAAAAAAAAAACCCGGGTCGATCACATCAAAAAGCCAAGGGTAAGCGCTTATCCATCTGCGCCACTGGAGCGGATATTTTATGGCCACTTTTAACTAAATGTAAATAGACACCCCGTATTTTTTATTCCAGAGTAAGGGCAATTAATACAATACATTTAAACTGAGCTACTTTAATACCATCTCCGAACTTTCTACCACGACTCTGCTGTTCTTCGGCTGATTCTTCCTGTATACGTTGATTGACAGATGTCTCGTCCAGTCAGCGGTGAGTAATCCCAAACCAATGGCGCTGTCTCAAACTATACCTACCTCTTCCGGTTTGTCTGATTTGTCGTTGTGTTTTCTGACTTGTTATTTTGTTTTCGAATTTGTCATTGTGTTTTCTGACTTGTTATAATGTTTTCTGAATTGTTGTTGTGCTTTCTGAATTGTTATTTAGTTTTTTAGACTTGGATTTGCGTTTGTAATTTGTTATTTTGTTTTCAGAATTGTGCTTTGCTTTGCACTTTACAGCCACCGTAGATCCGTGCATTACAGTAGGTATTAATATATTGGACGTCTGTCTCATTAATGATAATCTAACAATAAAAGAAAAGAGCGAATCACTCGCTGCTCTTGATTGAACTGCTTTTGTAGTTTTAATAATCAATTTATTTGTAATTAACACACTAAAGGGATTTTTACATTTGATTATTTGTTTTTCTTGAATGCTTCTGCTTAGATGTAAAAGGAAAACGGTAATTCACTATTTGTTTTTTTTTCTTATATATTTTTTGCATCTATTCTTATTTATAATAACAGATAAAATAAAAATATAGCTATATTGTACGGAGCCCCGCACATGGCATGCAGGAAAAAAATAGTAGACTAAATCATGTGCACGATTTACTATTTCGTTCCCTCGATTTATAAATTGTGCGCACGATTTACTAATTCGTTCCCTCGATTTGCTAAGTCGTGCACATGATTTATAAATCGAGAGAACGAATTAGTAAATGCGCACGATTTAGCAAATTGAGAGAATGAAATAGTAATCGTGTGCACGTTTTAGTACATCAAGGGAACGAATTAGTAAATGCGCACGATTTAGCAAATTGAGAGAATTAAATAGTAATCGTGTGCACGTTTTAGTACATCAAGGGAACGAATTAGTAAATCGTGTGCACGATTTATTTATTTTTTCTTGCATGTCGTGTGCGGGGCTCCGTAATATTGTGGAGGAAAAGATGCAACGTTGCAGGTGATTTTGCTTTGGAACCTTCTCAAAATAGACTTTGCTGACTCTATCGACTTCAAACAGGTGTAGCTCAGTCATTTTTCATCCCGATTCCAACAAATCGTTTTCAAGGTCTTTTAATGGAGAATGTGAAAATGAAAAACTCATTTTTGAATTGCTCATTGTGACTCATTTTGCCAGCACAGGTCACAAATAATGTTTTTGTTGTTTTAAATAAATCAGAGATTAAATAATATTAGATAGGAAATGTAAACTACATAACATAAAATTACAAATGTAATTAACTAAATATGTTTAAAATGAAATACTGAAATAACTAAAAATATAACTGAAATTAAAACTAAATAGAAACAAACTAATAAAAAATGACAAAAGCACATTACTAAAAGATAACGTAGATTAATATAAAGATAAAGATAATAAAGTAATAGTAATAAAGCTATAAATAAATAAAAAATATATAATATGTTTGTGTGTATATATACAGTGGGTACGGAAAGTATTCAGACCCCCTTAAATTTTTCACTCTTTGTTATATTGCAGCCATTTGCTAAAATCATTTAAGTTATTTTTTTTCCTCATTAATGTACACACAGCACCCCATATTGACAGAAAAACACAGAATTGTTGACATAGCAAAGGGTCTGAATACTTAGGACCATGTGATATTTCAGTTTTTCTTTTTTAATAAATCTGCAAAAATGTCAACAATTCTGTGTTTTTCTGTCAATATGGGGTGCTGTGCGTCCATTAATGAGGAAAAAAAATGTACTTAAATGATTTTAGCAAATGGCTGCAATATAACAAAGAGTGAAAAATGTAAGGGGGTCTGAATACTTTCCGTACCCACTTTATATATATATATATAATGGGAGCTGCTTTATTTATTTTTTAATAATGGGAGCTGATAATTTTACCCTTTTATGACATTTTAAGAGACTTACTAATCTCAACATACTCATGAGGAACTTCAGGGACTGTTGCATTTTGGTTGCAAGTACAATATTTTGATTTGATAGAAAAAAGTTTTTCCGATCATTTTTGAAATTTTTGTTAAAATATTTGTATTTATTTTGCCAACTACTTTTTCAGTGCTGCTCTTTTTTTCATTATTAGGACAGTTGTAGTACTCTAACACCGTGTCTACACCGGATGCGATAGCGCCGCAACAGCTGAAGTCTGTCTACACTGGACGCGACAAAGCGACCGTTGAAAATCAATTGAAATGTGTGTCAATACGTCAAATAAAACGCAGCAGCAGTTTTCTGTAAGGGATTTGTCTTGTCGATTCAGTGTAGACAGCATCACTGATTATAATGAGTTCTATTGTATTTTGTCGTGCCGCGCAAGCTCGCAGCTGGTGTAGACACGGTGTAACATTTTTTATTTAATCTACATGCTCTTCAAAAAATTATAAAGGAATTTGAGTTCAAAAATATGCTCATCATAGAAGCGCGTTGTATGTGTGAATTGCAATTTTAATGTATTTTGAATATTAGATTCATTCATGTGTCTATTCATACCATGCTCCATGTTTCAGTTGTAAATATGGCTTTACTTATCACGAGTAATCTTGTGTTGCAAAAATGAGATTGTACATGTCACAATGCAGCCTTTTACCTCTCTCAGTGAAGGATGGTATGGAGCTGATCACTTCCCAGATATTCTTTGCCGGAAAGGAGTGCATATCCCAAGCCTTTATTCGGAGCTGGAACACTACCTCTCCTGAAACCGTTCAACCTGAGCCAAGGAAGCATCCAGAAATTTCTATTCATATCCAACACTGAAAGGTTTCTGAGATATGGGAATGTCTCTCTTTTCTCCATTCTTTCATTGTGTGCGTGAATTTACTGTATGTTCATTCGGTCAGGACACCGAAGGGTAAAATGTTGAAGACTTCATCTCTATATCACTATAGTGTTGTTACCTGAGAGTAAAGTATCAGTTACTTTCTGAAGTGCACATGTTTAAAGGGACTTTGCCCATCTTGTATGTGGGGGGGCTGTTTTGCCTAGGACCAAAAAAAGAAATAAACCTGCGTAAGCACAGCAGGGGAGTTTTAAAGTTTATAGTGTTGTTACCTGAGAGTAAAGTATCAGTTACTTTCTGAAGTGCACATGTTTAAAGGGACTTTGCCTATCTTGTATGTGGGGGGGCTGTTTTGCCTAGGACCAAAAAAAGAAATAAACCTGCGTAAGTGTGTGTATATCAGTATGTTTTGTACAGCAGGGGAGTTTTAAAGTCCAGAAACAGGGTTACAGATTTATAACACCTGTTATACATTATAGACTGTATTTTTAATCAAGATTGATACCCAAAATGTGTGAAGTTGCGTGTAAATAACAAAAAATATTTTTGGAGTCTCTTTCACTGGATTAGTTTAACCCTAAATTATAAAATAAATGAAATTATTTATTAATATAATAAGTGTTACTGTAAACTACATATGCAAGTCGTGTGCTGTGCCATTAGTTTGGTTGGAATGAGGTCGTAACATTTTAATGAAACTAGTCATAGGTGATGCATCTGGTTTTCAGTGACAAAAATGCTGAAACACTCTCACGCAGAGAAATAACTTCTCCCAAATGATCTTCACTGTCACACTGTGATGCAAAACACTGGAATGCATTTGTGAACATGTTTTTGTATGTGATTTTATTTCATATGTCACCTTTAGCACAGAATTACATAAATATCCTACTTTAGAAAACGTTACATTTTAACGTTACAGATTATCATGTTTGGACTCATCAGGAGTGACTATGAAATTGACCAAAAGGTTTTTGTTTTTTTTTGCATTAAAGAAATGCACTAAACTGTCTCCGAGTCCAATCTCGGATTGTTCTAGAATGTATGTTGTCTGCTTTTAAGCATAGACATGTTCATTAGTCTGAATAGCTTTGTCTAGCTGAAGTCTGTACATTTCGCACAGGATTTCACTCCATATTCATTGGCGTGCATCTTTTTGTCTTTGAGTGGTTTAACATTTTGTAGTGTCACTTTATGTATTAGAGAAATGTTGTGTTTGGAACTACATGTTAAGATGTTATTATATGACTTGTCTTTTTTTTTTTTACTTTGAAAGAAAAAGAATGTACACCACACCATTCTCAGCTGCTTTCATCTGTTTATTTTATGCAACTTTGCCTTTTGTTTCAGTTAAATGATGGAAACTGGACTGAGATCTTGCATCTGAGAGCTAATAAATTTGAGAAGAATTCTGTTTCTGATTGTTATTTCTCTCATTATTGGTCAATGTAATCAGTTCTCATATGGCAAAAAAAAATAATCGAATTTTATCCTGTCAAGAAAACAGTTACACCCATCTTGAAGTTTATTCACAGAAAGAAAAAATCTTATAACAACTAAAAAAAAATTTTTGAAAAATTTCCACCTATCTAATTAACACACGTCTCTATTTCAATTAAGTATTAAGGCAATTACATACATTTTGTTCAGGATTGCCATTTTCTTTCAACTTTTTTTTTTTCTTTTTGGAAGAAAGGAAGATTTACGGCATGATTAATGGCATATTTCACAGTATAAAGATGCTACAGTTCAAATCAGTACATTTTCAGTTCACTATTAGCTAAAGCCATGCCTCCCTCTTTGAAATTATTTGCATCCCTTTTCTCTCGCTGTTATTCTTTCATATCCAGTGTATTCTGATAGTCTGCTCCATTTTCCTTCACGCTATTGAAATTACAGTAATGACACCTTTCAGTTGAACTAATCTTTAAATTTAGCAACAAAACTGAAAAGTGCATCATAATCATAATACTGTCCAGTCCATTTGATCGATGTCTCCTCCTAATCCGTGTTCAGGCTGCTCATGCACCATCAAAACCTCCTCTCACCAGCAAATCACATTAAGCACATACAGGTTACGTATATGGGGGAGGGCTCTATACATTTAAGGGTGCCAGACTGGATGTAGGGTCAGACAATGATAGAAAAAAGACTGTAAGCAAATGGGGTCCTACAGACAGGTGGTGGGAGTCAGGCACATTTGTTAGTCCTCCTCAAATCTGCTACAACATTTCTGGTTGTTCCTCCAGCACTATTCAAACTGCATTTAAACTATAAGCTAGCAAAACTGACCTAAAACCTCCATTTCTCTATTAAATCAAATCACTTACATGTACACTACAGGGCAAAAGTTTGGAACGGTTAAGATTTTGAATGTTTTTGAAAGCAGTGTCTTATGCTCACTGTTGCATTATGTGATTAAAAATACAGTAAAAACAGTAGTCTTGTGAAATAACATTACAATTTTTAATGTTTAATAAAAAAGAAAAAAATCCTGTGATAGCAAAGCTACATTTTCAGTGGCCATTACTGCAGTCTTCAGTGTCACATCATTGTTTAGAAATCATTCTAATCAAAGACTACAGAAAACATAAAGGGACTTTGTTCTAATATGCTGATTTGGTGATTATTTTTTATCAGTTATTACTGGTACTCAATTATTATTAATTTAATCGTTCTTATTATCAAAGTTGGTAACAATTTTTGCTTAATATTTTTGTGGAAATCATGATAAATTATTTTCAGGATTCTTCAATGAATTACATTTTTTTTCTTTCGTTTGTACCATTATAAATTCCTTTACTGTCACTTTTGATACATTTAATGCATCCTTGCTAAATAAAAGTATTATTATTACTTTAAAATCTTACTCAACCTACATTTTTGAATGGTCATGTATAACGATTTCCATTTTCCACAAAAATATTAAGCAGCAAAAACAGTTCCCTTTCATGGGAACTTCGAACTGCGTCCTCTAGGGGTCGCTATGGGGAACGCCTCGTCGTGACCCGTGTCTGAAGCATACATTGAAAAAACACCAACTCGTTGGCCAGCGACAGCCATGATGTCACTACCGGTGTGACTATAGTATAAATAGGCGCCGGGAGCACACATCATTCACTTCTTCGTCTTCATTGACTGTTTAGTTTGAAGCGTGCAATTCTGTGGTAAGAGCGATCTCTATTCATCTCATTATGGCGAGCACTAGCAAAGTGTTTAAGGATGTGTGCATCTGTGTTTTGACGTTGTTTAACATCTGATGAACCACACGATCTATGCGTTATTTGTTTGGGCGAAGAGCATGAGTTTTGACGTTGTTTAACATCTGATGAACCACACGATCTATGCGTTATTTGTTTGGGCGAAGAGCATTGCCCTCCGAGGGGGCAATCGGCGTGCATTGCGAGCGTTTTTTCCAAGGTAAAAAGCTCCGCTCTCGTTTGTCTCTCTTTTTGAGGAAAAAGGGGCAGCCATCTGCTTCCCGCGGTTGTCGCCCTGAGGGGCTTCCCGATCACCAGGATATCCCCTCTTGCTGAGGCATCAAGCGGAGGTATAGGTGGCATTACGAGAACCTCCCTGTGTAAATGCCGTCTCGGGCAGTGCTCCCCTCACCTTTGAGGGTTGTATTTGAGCTTGCCTCTCCCGTTTGGCCCAGTACTCTCGGGTATCTGCAAACAGATGCTTGGAAAACTCTAAATCCAAATACTATGGTAAGTGCACACGTTAAGCTTTGCACACTTTTCTACAAATCCACATAGATGGTAAGTGTGCACGTTATGCTTTGCCCACTTTCTAAAATCCACATAAGTGGTAAGTGTGCACGTTATGCTTTACCCACTTTTCTAAAATCCTGTACGGTAAGAGCTACGCGCAACAGCTTCGTGCTCTTTCTGAGTGGTTTAAAACCCCGGTTCCGCCTTGGGCACCACTCCTCCTATGTATCCTCTGGATACCTACTTTAACAGGTTGTTGCTACTAGGGGTCTGTTGAGACAGTTCCTTCAGCACATACAAAGTGAAACGTGTGGTAGCCCCTGTGTGACAGGCCAAGATTAGTATGATTCTAGGCTTTTGGTCGTATTCCCTTAAAGGAATCTATTCCTGATTCCAAGCCTTGAGCTCTACCCCGGGCCCAGGAGTCTGGCCCTAACAGGTAAGTATTT
>NW_015505242.1:90985-110053 GCF_001515645.1 Sinocyclocheilus grahami
TCCTCTAGGTTTCTTGCCATGCTGCGGATGCAAGCTTCAGACGAAGAAGTGAATGATGTGTGCTCCCGGCGCCTATTTATACTATAGTCGCACCGGTAGTGACATCATGGCTGTCGCCGGCCAACGAGTTGGTGTTTTTTCAATGTATGCTTCAGACACGGGTCACGACGAGGCTTTTCCCATAGCGACCCCTAGAGGACGCAGTGTCTCGTTCCCTACGCAGGGAACCATGGTTACATAAGTAACCTGAGACGTTTTCAACATCGATAGTAATCAAAAATGTTTCCTGAGCATCAAATTCAGTATTATTTCTGAAAAATTCAGCTTTGCTATCACAGGAATAAATTAAATTTTAAAATAGATTAAAACAGAAAACATTTCTTTTAAACTGTAATAATATTTAACAATTTTGCTGTTTTTACTGTATTTTTGATCAATTGGTGAGCATAAGAGACTTCTTTCAAAAACATTTTAAAAATCCCAAAACATTTAAAAAATCTTAATTATTCCAAACTTTTGTGTAGGTTAAAGGATGCAGCTATACATAAGAAAATTCAAAGGCTTTATGGTAAAATGCAATAAATCGTTGAGTAAAAAGTAAAAAGCAGTGCAATACTAAAAATGTTTCCTTTTAAAAAAAACTCCTTTCAATCCTCCTTTTACAAGTAATACCATTACCCTTAGATAATCAAAAAAACAAAACCTCATATTCAAGTTTCAGACAGATATCGCTCGGAGCTGTTCAGAACCGGTTCTAAAATCCTAACAAAGCTCTGACTCTATCAGACGATACAGGAGTGTGGGAAAAATGGCATCTCTGTTCATCAGCTGAGGTTCTTCTGTTCAGTTTTAACCCTCTGGCTCCTCAAGATGTCGTGGGAGACATGGTGACTGACGTCCACGGGACAGGACGGGACCCATGGAGGGGGACAGGCTCCTTACCGCAACCCCACTCAGAGGCACCAAGGAGGGGGAGATGCTGCGGTATCCCACCCCGCTACGGAAGTTCAGCTCCTGGGTGGGCAGCAGAGGCTTCAAGATGCTCACCAGGCAGAAAGCAGAGCCGCTCTTGGGAATGAAATTCACCTTGTTTCTGTCTGGGCAGAGATATGGAGGAATCTCCTGGAGAGGCCTTGGCCTGGAACAAAAGATGGAAATACCAGGTCATGGCACTTTTGTGAGAATGTATCTTTCATGCTGATAAGAATATGAATGTTCCTTGCATAAGTTAAATCCCCCACATTTAATTTTTATGTGAGGAAACCTTTATTACAAAATAACCAAGTCTTGACATTTTCTACACATGGAGTACAAATGGGTGTACCGTTATTTTTTTCAGTGCAAGGTCTCATCTCAGCGGTACTTTTATTCAATCTTTAAACGTCTGTTATTTATTTTTGCATTTTTTGAAAATAACAAAATCGCTCATTTTTTAACTGTATTCAAAACTAATTTTGGTAATAGGGTTGAAAAATACTAACATCATTTGAAATAAATACAAAATAAAACAGATGAGTTGGACAAATGACATTTTCTAAAGTACAGCACCACCTTCAACTGAATCTGTGTTGAAAATGAAGAAACACTGATTTCATTTTAGAGTTTCAAACCCTATTTTATACTTTATTCATGGGTAAAAGACCTTACTCCAACGGACAGGCAAAATGTCTACAAAGCGCTTACTTACTGGATTTCTTCAAAAGCTTTAACTCTCTCACAGCCCTCCGGAGGCTCACGTTTGAACATATAGCTGTTGTTGGGCTTTGGAGAGGAAGCATATTTGGGCAGAGGGGACCAAGGTCCCAGGTCTAAGACAGAAAAAGGAATATTTATGATTCAAATAGTTTGATTTTAGGCTATTGTGTGATGATGATGGTGATGTGTGTGCTTCTGACCTCTTTCTTTGCTCTCATTTAGCGTTTCATCGAGCGGGCTGTTTCCCACTGTGTCGTTGAGGATGCTGAGGTACGAGGGTGAGACAGAGTCAGCCCGGCTGCTGCTGTTGCTACGGTTACTGCCGAGCCCGCCGTTGGAGGGCGTCTGTGTGTCAATACTGCGTGTGCTGCTGCTGCGCTGGGGGAGGGGAGGGGGCGCACGGTGCCCATCAGGAACGTCCTGAGGCTAAAACACATATGCACATTTGCTTAATTAGGATGTGTAGGACAAAAGCAATTCTTTTCACTGGATTCCACTAAACATCACATTAGTATTGATTGTGCACTGATCCCTATCCACCTTTTTCCTAATGAGGATACTGCTTTTTAAATTATGGGAGGCACTTCTGGTTTGGAGAAGTACTGTTCAAAATCATAAGGTTGTGCTACAAACAATCTATATCCATCAGTCTGACTAAATGAGATGTACATTTTCCTTCATGTTCTGTTTTCACACATCAGGAGAATAACATGATGCTTATTTTTTTATCTGACAGGGTATAAGCTCTTTTTTCTCCTGATAATTATTTCCTTTGTATTCCACTGTAAAAAAAAACAAGAAAAAACAACAACAACATATACTGTTTATTTGTAGTCTGCTCTGTTGATTAGATTTATGATATATCATACCCATGAATAATTCACTGGAATGCACCAAAAAATCTCTTGTTTTTCTCCCAGAATCCTTACGTTTCTTTCCAATTTGTTTTCACTCACATGGTTGCTTTAAAATGTAATTGTATCCCCATTAAAAGTGTTTACTGGATTGTTTGTAAGGCAAGTAAATATAATAATTATTAATTATCAATTTGAAATATTATCACTCAATATTCCAGTTAATGAACATTTTTGATTAAGGCAACTTATGCTACATAATACAGACATATTGTATATTACTACAGTGATATTTATGGTCTGTAAATATTGTGGTCTGTTCGGTTGTAGTAATTTGTTAATAATTTTACATTTTTTACATTTTTAAATTTCCTTTTAATGATCGATGGTTGAAGGGTGAGTAGAATAATGTCACCTTGATATGAATAAATAGATTTAAAAAATAATAAATAAACAATTACACTTGCAACAATTACATTCAGAGAAAGTGCATTCTTTGTGCCAAAAATGAGCCTAAAATGTGAATATTTTAAAGATAGGAAAGATCTGTTTCCAAAAGCACAAACATAAAATAACATTTGAAAAGTTAAAAAGTAGTAAGTACTGTATACAGTATTTACATTTAGTGAAAATTTAAATATTAAATACAATTACAAAATGTTAAAACTATAGTTTTATTTATCATATGTTCTCATGTCTATTTTGTTTTCATTTTTATAGTGTGTTTTTGTAAAGTCATAATTTGTGTTATAATACTGTTTTGATCTGTTTGCTATTTGCAGTTGTTATATTTACTATTTTTCATAGTGTGAACTATATTAGAACCAGTTTGACCCACAATAATCCTAATTGTTACTTATAATAATAGTATATGGAACCCACGCACAATTAAAAAAAAAAAAACATTAAAAAAACATACAAAAATGCATTGTCCCCATTTTTAAATTCATAGATAATTATGCTTAACTAGGAAAAGTCCCTGGTTTCCATTTCAGAAATCTTACTCTATGTTGAGATGCACTCACTACTATGATCTCATCTCGTTCCACAGTGTCCCGTATGATGATGCGTTCAATCTCCTGGTTGAGCCCCTCTATGCTGTTCCGAAATCTGGGAGGTGTGGACTTAGAGATGGGGATGGGAATCAGGATGGTTTTGGGCATCTGAGACTGAGAGTGAAAAAGAAGAAAAGGTACTACACTTCTTTAGAAATGTGTGTACGGGTATGTGTGTCAAGTACACAAACATTGCCCCTGCAGGGGAAACCAGCCTTCTGTGTAATCCTGTTAGAACGACGCCCACACACACACAATCTCTACAGTCTCTCCACTGCCAAAAATCAAACATTCTGCCAGGCTAAGCTCCATCATTATACACAAGCCACTGACTACAGAGAGCATTACCATTGAGAGCCCATTACTGCTGAGCTTGAGGGTACTTATTTTGAGTATGGTGTAATGTAAGAGCTCTTTCTCAATCTTTTCTTCATGCTCTCATGATCTTCTCCATTATGGTTTTGGATAGCCAGACTTTTGCCTTTTTTCCTTTCTCTGTTTGTCGCATTACTCAAAAACGAATATGAGTCCTCTTGGTTTTTGAGATATATTGACAAAATCATTAAAGGGATACTCCACCCCAAAATGAAAATTTTGTCATTAATCACTTACCCCCATGTCGTTCCAAACCCGTAAAAGCTTCGTTCGTCTTCGGAACACAATTTAAAGATATTTTGGATGAAAACCGGGAGGCTTGTGACTGTCCCATTGACTGCCAAGTAAATTACACTGTCAAGGTCCAGAAAAGTATGAAAGACATCGTCAGAATAGTCCATCTGCCATCTGCCAAATAGCGTACGCTGCTTGCGTTCAGTGGTTATTCTCCAAAATGGCGCTACGGTGATGCTGAGAGACACAGAGGAGACGAATTGTTGAATAAAGTCGTTATTTTAGTTTTCTTCACGTACAAAAAGTATTCTCGTCGCTTCATAACATTACGGTTGAACCACTGATGGCAGATGGACTATTCTGACGATGTCTTTCATACTTTTCTGGACCTTGACAGTGTAATTTACTTGGCAGTCAATGGGACAGCCACAAGCCTCCCGGTTTTCATGCAAAATATCTTAAATTGTGTTCCGAAGACGAACGAAGCTTTTACGGGTTTGGAACGACATGGGGGTAAGTGATTAATGACAAAATTTTCATTTTGGGGTGGAGTATCCCTTTAAAGATGTTTAAAAGGGATATTCTAGGTTTAGTACAAATTAAGCTTAATCTATGGAAATTGTGGCATAATGTTGATTACAACAAAAACTAATTTCCACTTCGTCCTTTTCTTTAAAAAAAAAATGAAAATCTGGATTACGGTGAAGCACATACGATGGAAGTGAATAGAGCTAGGCTGTGTTTCTCAAAAACATTGTAAGCATCGTTTTAAGTTGATCATAGAGACCATTGGTGGCAATGGGTCTATGATCTACTTTGACTTACAATGCTTTTGGGAAACACAGCCCTGAAATACTTGTTGTTTTAGTAGTATAGCCAAAAGATATGCATGTTAAGGGCCCATTCATGAAGAATGTGTTTTTCCATTCTACTGCACTACTTTTCCATTGTTTTTCTACGTAAGCATGAAGATGGACGTGTTTGACCATTGTGTTTGCATCTTGTGTTTTTTTCAGCGTCTCACGCATGAAAAACAGTGCTCAAGTTATAAAAAACATGTCTTGAGACTGAGTTTTTCAAAGCATAAACATGTTCTGTGTAAATGGCCGCTTACATGATTTTAGTGTGGAAAAAATTGCTCACTAATCTTTTCTGTAACCTTGTCACAATGAAAATGTAATGCCTAAAAAAGTCTCAACCCTAAAAGGACTGTTAAAAATATTTTTACAGCTAAAATAATACACGACTCAAAACAAGCAGCGATCTGTTGTTTAATGCAGCAAATTTGTTGAAAAAGTTGAACCTGATGCAAAATCTGTGTGAGGAAATGTTTCAACGTTATGTGAAATTCTTGATCGTGCAGATTCCTATTTCGCCTGTTAAATTTGTTGGGCAACTGTTAATATGCACCTTAATTGCAAGTGCTTTTAAAAAAATAAAATTATAAGCTTCATATTTCTTCTTTTAAATCCTCCAAAAATTGCCTCCATTCACTTCCATTGTAAATACCTCACCATAACCTCGACTCTCAAGTCAAAATTATTTTGATTGAGTTTAACTTGTACTAAATCTGGAATATTCCTATAATACAATGCCTTCTACTCAGGGAGCTCATTTGGATGCTAGGTTGTTGTACACTGCTGAGGTGTCATGCATAGTTAATTGCACAATTGTTATAAAAATGCACACGCGTAGAAATACAATGTGTTGACTTATTCATTCAAAGGCTGTGCTGGTGAAGGCAGGCTGCAAGAGGACACTTGTAATCTACTCTAAAACCAGCCACTGTCCTTTAGAACAATCCTGTCCCCCAGTTTCAAAGGGCCAGAGAAGCGTCAAAATTGGGACAGATTTGCAGGAAAGTGGGGCGCTATTAAATTCTCCAGACGTTTGGCCTACTTCAGTTCTGCATCATGTACTAGCCCAGGAGGCTAAGGAGGTTTTCTTAATGATGTACAAGAGCACCCTGTTATTCGCACACAAGCACAAACGGTGGCTGCAGGGATGCGATGATGCCCACCTGTGACTGGATGATGGTATGGTTGCCATTAAAGGGTGACTTGCGGTCTTTGTCCCGGCGGTGACGGCTGCTGCGTTTGCTCCGCTGGAGCTGTTGTCGCAATTTTGCGATCTAAAAGAATTCAAAACAGAGATGATGAATAGCATAGTACATAAAAAAATAAATAAATAAAAAAGTGGAGGATGAGGAACACTGGATCAGCTCTAGATGTCTCACCTCTTTAAGCTGGTCAGTGCTGTCGCAGGAAGCCGATCGCTTATGAGAACCTCTCCTCCGCTCATCTACCCAGGCCCTAGGGGTCTGACAAGGAGAAAAGTGAGAGAATAAGGGAAAACAGAGATTGGACCAAACAATTCAAGCATCGATTGATTCATTCATAAATCGGCTCAAGGATGGGGAAGATTATTTGTTTTCTTTCTTTTTTTTCGCAGCATAATCACAGTAACTTTGTTTGCATTTTTGCATGTTTTTCATACTAAGGAAAATTATGGAACAAACTTTTTTCACCCTATAACACATGAACAAGCAATAAACTATCCTAGGGTGCTTGTGCAACAACAACAACAAAACATTATGTATGTGGTCGTGTGTAAATTAACATATATGCTGATTTTCTATTATATATTTTGTATACTGTTATACATTTATTTATAATTTAAAATAATATATATATATATCATATATAAATAATATGTAAAACATGTGTTTCTTGCCTATAATATTATAAATATTTTAATATATTAAAATTATATTTATATATGTAAATTATACTATATAAATTACATATTTTACTGATGATTGTAAACAGGTTGTCCTGGTCATTTTAAAACTGTAAATTCGTAAATTACAAGTCTACTCTTTCTCTCTTTGTGGTGCAATTTTGTTCATTTATTGTACATATGTGTTATGTACGCATAGCATAAACAGCATAAATGTCTCACCTGAGTGGCCTTGTCCCTCATTTAGAGGGTGTGGTGGGCGGAGCTCCCGTGCCGCTGCCAGGTCCTTGATAGGCCAGAATTTACAGGTGAGTTGAAGGGAGGAGGATCCCTCAGTGTTTCAGCTGAAGGAAGGGCTTTCAGAATGAGGAGTGACTAAAGTTAAAAGAGAGGACAAAGTAGGATATTTTTTATATAGACCCATAGATATTTAATATATATTATCAATCAAAATTTGAAGGTTAAATTGTAATTTTGTACATTTTATTTGGATTCTTCCACAGCAAAAGCTGCTGACCAGCTGGCCCAGCATTTACCCTCCTCTCCTGTAAAACAATCATTATCTCTTGGCCTCTATTCATAATCTCTTAATCCATCATGTGTGGCTCGTGTGGTTTAGTTTCAACCTCTGTCCCCATTTCTTTCCTACATTCTCCACAATCTCTTTATTACTCTAAAGGCAGTGTATTTATCAGCCTTGAGACAAACAAAATGATCCCTGTTTTTTCACAAATGTTAAGAAGATGATAGGCCTACTGTCAGAGGCGGACAGTAGTGAAGTATTTTTACTTTACTCAAGTAAATTAAAAAAGTATCTGTAGTTTATCAGAATGTTTTTCTTTGTAAACCTTTCTTTCACTACAGTCCAAAGCATAATATCATACTCTTTACTGCTCTAAATTTCATAAATGAAAGTTGTTGTTTGTTTTATCTTTAATACTTAAGAACAATAACAATGTAGCACTTTCTTGTTCTCAAGTAAATCTTTGAATTACTTTTACTTGATTTCTAATAAAATTAAGTATTCAATGATATTTCATATGAAACGTAGTGCAGTAACAAGTACAATATTATGCTTTGGAATGTTGTGAAGTAAAGTTTTCTAAAGAAAAACACTCTGATAAAGTACAGACACTTGAAAAGTACTTTTAAAGCAGAGTAAAAATACTTCACTACTGTCCGCCTCTGCCTATTGTTTATTAGAGCTGCAAAACGATTAATCGCATTCAAAATAAAAGTTTATGTTTACACACTATATGTGTGTGTACTGTGCATATTTATTATTATGTATATATAAATACACACACATACATGTATATATTAAGGAAAATACTGTATGTTAGATTTATATATAAATATTTATATTTATATATAATATTAATTATATACAAGTATAAATATATATACACACATAGTATGTAAATATAAACATTTATTTTGAATGCGATTAATCGCAATTAATCGTTTTGCAGTAGTGTGTGTGTGTGTATACTGTATATATATATATTTCTCTCTCTTCTTATGGTATAATTTTGATCATTTAGTGTATGTAAGTGTTACATACATACATAGCATTTAAACGGCATAAATGTCTCACCTGGGTGGCCTTGTCCCTCATTTAGAGGGTGTGGTGGGCGGAGCTCCCGTGCCGCTGCCAGGTCCTTGATAGGCCAGAATTTACAGGTGAGTTGAAGGGAGGAGGATCCCTCAGTGTTTCAGCTGAAGGAAGGGCTTTCAGAATGAGGAGTGACTAAAGTTAAAAGAGAGGACAAAGTAGGATATTTTTTATATAGACCCATAGATATTTAATATATATTATCAATCAAAATTTGAAGGTTAAATTGTAATTTTGTACATTTTATTTGGATTCTTCCACAGCAAAAGCTGCTGACCAGCTGGCCCAGCATTTACCCTCCTCTCCTGTAAAACAATCATTATCTCTTGGCCTCTATTCATAATCTCTTAATCCATCATGTGTGGCTCGTGTGGTTTAGTTTCAACCTCTGTCCCCATTTCTTTCCTACATTCTCCGCAATCTCTTTATTCTTTACTACACACCACATCTTTTTCTCTCTTGCTTTGTCTGTTCCTTCCATGCATAAACAAAAAAACACAAGATTACTAAGGTCACTTTGTGAAATTCAGTCCATCTGTGCACTGGTTTGACATTCTGTAAAATGGATTTTTATGCATTCATGGAAAAAAAAAATACAGCCTGCAATCTCTTTATTCTTTACTACACACCACATCTTTTTCTCTCTTGCTTTGTCTGTTCCTTCCATGCATAAACAAAAAAACACAAGATTACTAAGGTCACTTTGTGAAATTCAGTCCATCTGTGCACTGGTTTGACATTCTGTAAAATGGATTTTTATGCATTCATGGAAAAAAAAAATACAGCCTGCAGTCAACTGAAGGCTGAGCGATTGTAATGGTTGTTGTTTAAAATGCAATGTTGTTTACCCACATAGCGCCCCCTAAAGCCTGTTTTCAGCCATCGTGTTGGCCATGGCACGATAAGGTGTAATGTTAATGCAATGCACACCACGCTGCAAGACCAAACCGATTACATGTATTAATAAAATAAAATCTGAAGGGAAATGATTCGTCATTAAAATAAATATCCAAAACATTATATATACATATCATATGAAATAACGTAAACTCTCACTGAAACAAATCATTTTATGAAGAGATGTCAAAAGTCTAATTATTAAAGCTCTAATATGATTGCTTATGCCGATGGACTAAGTGATTGCAACAGACGCAGAGTCGCGTCAGTGTAAAGTCTGCAGCACCGCGCCCCAGGCTCAGGAATAACGACAACAAGCCGACGAACCGCATGCATCTCGGTCTGTGCCAATGCTATATAGATTACACTGGTCACGTTATTCATAATCCACAACTGTTTCAGGGATTAAATTATTCTGCGTGCAAAAACAGTACCCACAATAGAACAATACTATCAATGCATTGATAAGCGCATGGTGTTTCATACGGGTACTCACCTTTGACTGATGAGAGAATAACTGCACCCGGCGCGTTCATGGTCCTTTGCGATAAAAGGAAAAACGCAACGGCGTGATATGGATTCAGCGTTTAGAAGGTCGTTGAAAAACAGGTTGGTTGTTGGTGGAGGGCGGCCGGTGTTGCTGGGTCAGAGAAACAGAATGAGGATGCGCAGTGCCGTTGCTATGGGCGTTGCTGTGCTGCCGGTGGTCGATGGGCTGTCGCTGTGTAAAGGTGATACCAGAGCTGTAATATCAAAGCGAGTGAATTTATAAGCAGGTCCTCATCGCCCAAAGGATAAAAGCGGTCGCAGACATGCTTTTTGGGGAGGGGCGGTAAGGGTTCCCCTCAGAGGACAGCTGGCGTTGAGGTGCGTGCTCCCTCCGTCTCAGTGGTTCCGTGCTAGACTACGTTACTGTTGCTGAGGCGCGTGGGGCTGTTTCCCCTCATGCTGCTGATGTGCTGTGTCCACGACCAGAGATGGGCTCTATCACGCTATAAAAATATCAAAAGTCACAGGTAAAATATACAATGTATAATACTTATGATTTTTTTTTGTATAATTAAATCGCTTTTAAACTGATACCCATCCGTGTTACACATCTACTAGAAAATAGTAGCATGCAATTATTCTTTGTGAAAATGTGAAATTATGTAATAATATAATTTATATAATAAAAAAACAATTTAAATAAAGTATAACTTAAAATAAGGTATTCACAAAAATATTTATATAAATATTTTTTATAGGCGAATATAAAGGTTTGTACTAAATTATATTTAAATTAGAATTTAGATATTTGGAAAATATACTGTATTGTGTTATTTGTAAATTGGCTGTCCAGGTCAATTTAAAAGTGTAATTTTTTTATTGTTTATTTTTTTAATTACAGCTCTGCTCTAAGGGCAGTGCTTATTTATCAGCCTTGAATTATATTTAAATTAGAATTTAGATATTTGGAAAATATACTGTATTGTGTTATTTGTAAATTGGCTGTCCAGGTCAATTTAAAAGTGTAATTTTTTTTATTGTTTATTTTTTTAATTACAGCTCTGCTCTAAGGGCAGTGCTTATTTATCAGCCTTGATTTTTTGTCTTAGCGTCTTCACATGGTGTCATTCTACCAGTCTGTCGCATGAGGGCGCCTCGCGTCTTTTCTCCTATAAATCGGCCCCCACATCGAACAATCGAATCACACAGAGACAATCCGAAGACGAGGCGTTTCCAGTCGCCGTCTGGTCTTCTGTTGCCGTTCCGCTTGTTTGGAGTACGGACGAAAATCGCAAAACGTAGAGTTTCCCAGCTCATTGGATCATGGAAACAGCGAAGCGAAACGAAACGAAGATCAAAAGATAACGAACACGAGGAATATGACGACAAATGGACATTTTACTAGTCGGGAGTCACGAAACGGATGGTACCCTGTTCCAGAAACTGTGCTACCATCGAGGACACTTGCGGTCTCGGGATGTCCCATATAACTGCGCTAAACTCTGATTAGGCAAATGTATGGGGCGCGTGCTTTGGAACAAAGGGGAAAACAAAGTTTGATGTGATTTGTTCATTTGGTTTGTTACAACAGACACAGGCGCTCAGTAGACAGATTTCACAGTCATCAGTTGGTTACAGTTGATGCTTTCTGCTGGAGGAAATAAAAGCAATGAAGGTTAATGCAAGACCTTTAAGATAGTTTTATACTATTTCATTGCCATTCTCAATGCTGCATGTGATGCTGTTTTGAAAAAAAAAAGTGTGATGCTGGACTCTCCAAAGCACACAAATTCTTGCCTGACTGCAGTCTGAAGCCTAGAGAGCTATACAAGTAACTGAATAAATCAGAATATACTGTCTTTGAAGAGGAGGAGAAAAGAAAAACATGGCAGTCGAAGGCCGAATAACAATTCTTGATGTTGGACTGATTGCCATGGTGGTTCTTCTGGGTCCTGTGACTGGTAAGTAGGCTAGTAGTTAACAGATAGTAGTAGCAATAGAAAGAATGGCAGTAAAAATTAGGGTGAAATTGTTGCAACACACCCTAGTTTCCAAATCTCTCAATGCATTCTCAAAGTGAAGGCTAATTAATTGTACACTGAATGTGTGTTTGCGTCCTGCCAGTTTTGTGGTGAATTTACTGCCACCCACATCCATCAGGAACTCTACGTTTCCTGAGTGTGTGTGTGTTTGTGTGTGTGTGTGTTTGTGGATAAGTAACAAAGCGAGTAGGTGTGTGTGAGTCAAGAGATCCGCACTGTTTGTGTCATAGTGTGTGTGGATGTGTATATATAAACAATTGTGCCTTTATCTGTGTTTATATGTCCATTTAAATATATATCTTTATTTTATGTGTATGTGTATGCGCGTTTTTGTGACAAATGAGGACATACATTTGTATAATGACAAGGGTATGACATAGGTATTACAAGGAGAAGGTGACTGTTCAGGACATTACCCCATGTCCCCACTTTTCAAAACGCTTATAAATCACACAGAATGGAGTGTATTGAAAATCTGAAAATGCACAAAGTTTCCTGTAAGGGGTAGGTTTAGGGGTAGGGTTGGTGTAGGGCAATAGAATATACGGTCTGTACAGTATAAAAACCATTACGCCTATGGGATGTCCCCACTTTTCACAAAAACAAACCTGTGTGTGTGTGTGTGTGTGTGTGTGTGCGCTCGCTCTCTCTGGCACCAGCCCCTGAGCTGCAGTAGAGCTACTGAGCATCACACAGATAAGATAAGAGCTGACCCTGTTCATGGTTCATGTGGGGAGAATAAAGGCTAAACACTGATTATTAGCTGTTAAGACAAGCTTGAAACTGAATTTCTCATCTTGCGGTCTGATGCTTAAATAGGCTCATTATGGCTTGCAGATTGGCCTTCTCCACAGCTAACCCTGCAGTCTGACCATCCAGGCTGAAATCAGAGCCAAATATCTGCTCGGACAGATATCTGAGGACAGTACACCACTCAAGAACGCTGAAAGCTTGCCTATGTCCACTTCAGATTCAAGCCAGCCTCAGATTTGTAGTTACTATGGTGCTATAAAAGGAGTGTTGTGATTGTGTTGTAGAGCAGTGCCGAACTCAGTTAGTCAGAGTGTTTTTTTTCATACAACCAGTATGTAGAACAATACAAGGACACAATGATGGCACAATTATTATTAGACGTCAACAATAAATCTAAGCATTATGAATAGAGTTGTTATCATTAAATAATACTATTAAAAAAAAATTCGGAATTGAAATAATTATGAAATGTAAAATATATATAAATACAAGATGAAAACCGCTAACTTAAAAATTTGAAATGTTGCCTTGGCTGAAAAAACAGAAAAAAAAAGAAAAAAAGTGAAAGTAGTAAAATGAACTAAATTTAAAATGGAAATAAAAAATCTAAATATACTGTATATATATGTATATATATAAACTAATAAATATGATGAAGGCACATAACAAAATCACTAAAACAACCTAAAATTAAAATGAAAACTTAACATATAAAAAACGATTTCAAAATTATAAATACTCTTAGTAATATGTAATACCAAAATAACAGTTATGAATATTTGAATAGCAATAATATTTTCCCTTTTAATGTTTTTTAACTATAATGTAAATATTATGCAAACAACATGTTGAAATAATAAATTAATTTACTTATGAAAACCATTGGTTCCTGTTGTGTAGTATTGGTGATACTGGGTGCTATTCTGTAGAGAAGCCATTTATCAGTAGTCCCAAAATTAAAGAATCGATTAAATGGTAAAGTGGAAAAACTACTGATCAAATGTATTATTCATCTGTCTCTATTTTAAGGGTGTTTTCACACCTAGTTTGCACTTCAACCAGTCTGAGACTATTCCACTGTTTCTCAACCAGAGATGCTGGGGCCTCATAAAGACTTAAAATGATTCAAATAAGCCAAAACAAGCATTTAAATAAGCTGAAATGACAAAATATTTTAATGCGTTGTACTGATCAAATGTATTATTCATCTGTCTCTATTTTAAGGGTGTTTTCACACCTAGTTTGCACTTCAACCAGTCTGAGACTATTCCACTGTTTCTCAACCAGAGATGCTGGGGCCTCATAAAGACTTAAAATGATTCAAATAAGCCAAAACAAGCATTTAAATAAGCTGAAACGACAAAAGATTTTAATGCATTGCATCGCGCTGCGTAAACATAAAACCATGTCTGCATTTATCTAGAGTGAGCGGAGGCCTAGAGTGAGTGGAGGCCGGGGGCTTGAGAACGGCGCGGCCGGCGGATTCGACGGTGAAAGCCAATCCGGTGATCCACAGCGCGAAGTTGATGACCAGCACAGATCAGCTCCAGGCATGACGAAGCGGATATCATCCTCTTTTGGAAGACCAAACAAAGTAGTTTCACTTTCACAACGAAACACACAGCGCCTTGACGACATGGTGGCAGCAACAATACTACAGCGAGAATAAAAGTTACGCCTTCTTTCTTTGCGTGAACATTTGGGTGGCGTTATGCAAATCTTCCCACATCGTGACGTAGACATGTGGGGGCGTGTTAGACCGAGATGTTTTAGGTAGGTGTGGTTGACTCTTAACTTTTATCAAGAATATCTCTTTGGATTTGAGACTTTAGTCTTTGCAACTTTACAGATCTTCTTTATGCACCAAGAGCTTGTAACACTTCAAAGAGAAAGAAATTTAAATCGCATCATATGACCCCTTTAAAATCCTTATCCAGTAAATCCCGAAAAACTGAAAAAAGTAATGTGGCCTTTGAATATTGTTATGGAAAATTAGGGCCTTGTACTAAAAGTTGAGAACCACTGCTCTAAAAGAACCCACAAATGAACTGTATACTCAGGAGTGCTTTGCATTCAGAATGCACATTTATTGTCAAAATGTGTGTGACCCCCTGAAACAAAGTTAGTGTGGAAACACCCACTGGTTTTCCACTTTGCCTCAGTTAATTCTAGCCAAGTTTCATTTTGACATGCAACATTTTTCCACCAAACCTATGTGTGTGCCAGTATGTGTATGCGTGTAATTTCCTCTTCTTTCCTCTACTTTTGTGTGTGACAGTAATTTTGTGTGCTTCCTGAAAAGTCACTGCATTCCATAGTGTGGGATTGTTTGGCGTTTTCGTGTAGTTTTGTGAATGTGTGTGTTTTTATATACCATACATTAGAAATCATAAATCCCCAGCAGGATGGTAAGTGTCATGTTGGCAGAGAAATGGTTGTGCATTTGACTCTGTGAGTTGAGAAGCACTGACAATGTCCTTTCAGTTGTGTAGTTCTGATTTGTTCTGTACTCTCTGTAGTATGTTGATAAGGGTGGTTTATCTGTGAAAATGCTTTGCTTGCATACCAAGATTTAAAGGATTTCACTCCAAAATGAACAATTTGTCATCATTTACTCATCCACATCTCATTCCAACCACGTTATTTTATTTTTTCCCGTGAAATAGAGCGATCTTTGACAGAATATAAAAGTTTTGCATAGAAAAGTTGATCAGTCAAACAAATGATCAGTCTTTTTTTGTGTTAAGTGGACCCAGTAGTGAACCATGTGGGGGGAAAACAGCTCCTTTTCATTCTGTTCTTGGCCTTGAATTTGGACTCAGATCTCAAGATAAAGTGAACACGGAGAGCTTTGCTTTTTTTGGAGCATTCAAAATTATTTTTTCGTGAAACAGGGAAATCTTCTGCAGAATATCAGAGTTTTGCATTGGAAAGTGGATGATCAGTCAAACTGATTATTGGCCTGTCTGTATGTTATTTGTAGCTAAAAGTGAACCTAGTGGAAAAAGAATCCAATTCCTTTTTATATTCATTCTGTTCTTGGATTTGTAAGTGGACTCAGATCTCAGACTCAAAATAAAGTGAACACCGCTTGCGCTCCGTAAAAGGATTTTCAATGTAGTCCATACGATTTGTGCACTGTAGTCCAAGTCTTCTGAAGCCATACCATGTATGAGGAACAAAGTGATAGAAGGGTATTAAAAATTAAATATAAAAATCTAATTAAAATTCTGTTTGATATTGCTAAGCCAATTATTTTCAAGGTATGGCTGATCATTAAAAATGGCAGATATTCAGTTCTATACTGTTTTGTCAAAATTAAAAGCTAAAATCAACCATTTTACATGTTACGTTATGAATGAAAAATCGTTATGAATACGTTATGAAAAATCTGTCTCTCTTCCACATTTTTTAAACTACATTAAAACTACATTTTAGCAAAAGAAAAATACAAAAAAAATTACCTATACATAAAATTCGTATAGCAAGTTTAATATTTTTATAGACTTATTATCGTGCAGTTGCACAATACTATTATGGAGGATGAGAAATTACTTAAGTATAAATAAATAAATGAATAAATACATAAATAAATATCTGCATTTATTTATTTAAACATTTAATTATTTATTTATTAATTTATGTATGTCTGCATTTATTTATTGATTTATTTCAGCATTTAATTAATTAATTATTTATTTACTTATGTATTTCTACATTTATTTATTTATTTATGTATTTCTATATTTATTTCTTCATTTATTTATTTATGTATTCCTACATTTATTTATTTATTGAATTCTGCATTTACTTATTTATTCATTTATTTATTTATTTATACTTAAGTCATATCTCGTCCTCCATATACCATATACCATATACATGTATATGACACATTTACCATAGTGCATGATTTATAGACTAATACAGTTTACATCACATACTTATTTATTTATTGAATTCTGCATTTACTTATTTATTCATTTATTTATTTATTTATACTTAAGTCATTTCTCGTCCTCCATATACTATGTATATGACACATTTACCATAGTGCATGATTTATAGACTAATACAGTTTACATCACATAGCCAGCTCTGTATGTATGGCTTTTCTGATGTAGTAAATAAACTTGATTGTTTTGCATTCAGGTACAATTCTTGTGAAACATGATATGAGTCATGATAAAAGAGCTCAAAGACTTGCAGAAGCAATCTAAAATGGCATGGTTGCTTCAGCAAATGCATTTTTATTTTATCTCACATTTGCTTTTGGCTAACTGTTAGTTAGGTTTAGTTTAGGTGGTAAATTTTTTCCAACGAATGTTATCCTTTTACTGCAACTCACTGGACATTTAATTTCTGAACCGGTGTGATTTGTTTAGCAACCTATTGAATGCACTTTTAGTGCCACTCACTGGACAATTTACTTTGCGAAATGTGAGAAAAGCAACATAATATCATTTTGCAGAAATGCTTCTACAGGCACATTTTTCCAATGAGCTTAGGTTTGTAATAAAAGGGAAAATTAGTATGCATAATTAAATATATATCCAATAGTGACAGATACTGATAAATAAATAAAAAAACTTTAATATGGATTGATAACCAGTAGGCCTATGATATATTTTGCATCTGTAACTGATGTTTTGGAGGTTTATTTTAAGCTGTTCTTGTGTAATAACACAAATAAGTACTGATTAGTATTAATTAACAATTAATTAGCATGCATAATTTACAGTTGTACTGTTTACTATAGTAAGTAGGCCTGTATGTACTGTAGGCCACATGTAACGTTTGACAAGGACACTGTAAAATAAAGTGTTACCCTATTGGAATGTAGCGCATGAGTCGTATAAGGACTAATTTCATGGTGCCATTTTTCATTTTTGAATTTGAATGAAGTGTTGACAACAGTTTCATTTTTGGGTGAACTATTGCTTTAGGTGCTAAAACTTTTGCTCAGTTCAAATTGCAGGAATTACGGGATGATGGTGAATGACTTTTATTCACCTCTGACTCACACTTTCTCTCTCACGCACACAAATATTTCTAATCTTGTGAGTATTGTAATGTAAGGACTAATTTCATGGTGCCATTTTTCATTTTTGAATTTGAATGAAGTGTTGACAACAGTTTCATTTTTGGGTGAACTATTGCTTTAGGTGCTAAAACTTTTGCTCAGTTCAAATTGCAGGAATTACGGGATGATGGTGAATGACTCTTATTCACCTGACTCACACTTTCTCTCTCACGCACACAGATATTTCTAATCTTGTGAGTATTGTAATGCGCTCAAATGGTTAAGCAGAGCAGCTGGGTGAAAGTATGGCTGGATGGACAGATTGGAGGAAAGGCAAGGGAGGTTTTTTTTGGCTGGAAGCATTAGATGTGAACCAGTATGTAGGTCGTGAGCACATTGCTGTGCATTGTAGTGCTGTTAGAAGTGGAGAGTCATGAATTATCCACTTCACTGAGTTGGATTTTGTTTGCTGCTGTGCTGCTGAAGTGCTTCATAAACTGGATTGCAGGGGTATCAGGTTGCCGGAGTTATCATTTAATAATATTTTGCAGCTTTTTGATGAGAAGGCAGTAAAATGCTGGCATGGAGCTCAGCTATGGGACAGCAAAAGTTCTTGTATTTAATTTGATGTGACAATGAAGAAAATGTAAGGTGATATATATATATTCTCTATTTTCCTTTCTTACTTTATGCTGCAGCAAGTCCGTTTTTCTCTACTCAACCGGTCATAAACAGTCATCTTCATGGATACACATACAGTTTACACACAATCTTTCTCCCCAGTGTGCTTGTCACTTAAATACAGAGAGGGGATGAATAGACCACATTCATTATCCCGATATATATCAACCTGTGTCAGAGCTTCCCATTGGCTGACTGCTCATTAGGTTGATGTGTCAGCCAGTGTCAGAAACCACCATTGGCTGATTCTATAGTGGAAACTGAATTTAGCTTTTAGCTTCACAGAGTAATGTGTATGTACATTATAAATGATCCTATGTACTTCTGGACATTATTTTTAAAACATCAATATTTTAGGTTATATACAGTGAGCATTTATCGGCCAATACCGATATGGTGGCCGATATATCGTGCATCCCTACTTGACACGTCTTTGTATGGTGGCTCTTGATGCCTTGACACCAGCCTCAGTTCATTCCTTGTGAAGTTGCCTCAAATTCTTGAATCGATTTTGCTTGATGATCCTCATAAGGCTGCGGTTCTCTCGGTTGGTTGTGCATCTTTTTCTTCCTCACTTTTTCCTTCCACTCAACTTTCTGTTAACATGCTTGGATAC
>NW_015505242.1:110244-125911 GCF_001515645.1 Sinocyclocheilus grahami
TGTGTCTAACACAAAAAAAAAAAACACAAAATGTATATATATATATATATATATATATATATATATATATATATATATACCCATTATGTGTTATTTGCATATACATTACATATATATATGTAATAAATAATTTTATTTGTCATATTCCTTTTTCATGACCAGTTGGATACAGATATTTTTTAATTTGTCAATTAACCAATATTCAGAACCAAAATGATCATTAACCAACAATAAAAACATAATATGCATCATGAATTTGACAATGATTAAAATACAATTATTATGTATTATTAACATTGCTTTTATTATCATTATTATATTATATATACACAAAACATTTGTCAGTATCTCTATTATATTCATTTAATAAATGCCTCATGTGAGAGATTTTATACTACATGTACTACTGCAGGTTCATTTACGGAAGACATATTTTTTATTGCTATTAGGAGTGTATTTTTACATGCATGTCAATAAAGCAGTGCAGTGATTTTACCATGTTAAGTAGTGCTGTTACTTAATTGGTGTTAAGACCTTGAGTGAGCTACTGCTTTTATGAAACTATAGGCTTGTTTGTACTATAACATTTTTATTAATGCATCAAGCTGCCAAAATGGCTGCAATATAACAAAGAGTGAAAAATTTAAGGGGGTCTGAATACTTTCCGTACCCACTGTATATATAAATATGAGAGAGAGTTGTGCAATTTAATTTTTTTAATATGTTAGCTTTGAACAATGCTCATCTAATCAGATCTTCTTCTCATTTTTTATATTATATTAGAAAAACATAAAAAAAAATATTTGAGAATATTTACAGTACTCATATTTTGCAATATCTAGTTATTCATTCTAACATTCTATTTTCTAATCCTTATATAATGCTGTGTTTGTCAGCTGTGTGTGTAATGCATTTTAACTCTTCCTTTCGCTGACTTTTCAGCTGCACAGAGTGAGCAGAGGGTGTGTGCATACTTAGAACAGACACAAGGAGAGGGGCAAGTCTTTCGTGAGAACTCCACCATTCGCTGTAATCATGGAGGCCACTGCTTTGGACTCTGGGTGAAAAAGAAAAATGAAATTCTGCTAGAGAAGCAAGGTATACAGATACATTCCACACACACAAAGAACTTCACAGTCAGTCTTACCTTTATTTCCTCCATTTAAAACAGGTTGCTGGACAAATTTGGGTGACCGTCAGGAGTGCTATGACCGCTGCGTGGTGACCAACCAACCGTCGGTGGCCCAGAATGGAACGTTTCGATTCTGCTGCTGCAACAAAGACATGTGCAACCTCAACTTCACTGAGGACTTCCCAAGTCCTTCCCCGACCACCGTACAGCCTCTACGTGAGTGTGTGTGTTCATAGACAAACAGATAGTGTTCAGCAAATGCAAACAAATGAGTTTGAGTGAAAGATGTGTTTGTACTAACAGTAGGTACAAATGAAAGACAGGGGTTAAATTGGTCCGGAATGACTCAGAGTGGCATTCCAGCACATTTGGTTAACTATTTGCAATTAAATTATTTATTTTATTTATAATTATTAATATAATTTAATTTTTAAGGTTAATTAATAGCACATTATTGTTATATTGGCAATCTATTTGTTAATTCTAGTTCACTTTCTGGTTCATGAGTTAACATTTTGTCCTTGAATCCTTCAAGATTCCCGCCGACTTTACAGAGAGGAAGTCATAGTTGTCGCCTTAGCAACTGTGTCCATGGTTGCTGTCCTCGTCATTCTGCTTTTTTTCGGCTATCGCATGCTAAGAGGTGCGTTGGCGTAGTGATGTTATGATGCTTTAAATTTATGATTCAATCCTGATGATGAAATTACCTATGTGCATGTGGATTTATATACCCGTGTGTATTCCAGGACGTGGTAAACACTCTCTGCATACCTTGGATATTCTGGAGACTGCGCTTTCCCCTCCTTCTCTGGATTTGGACAACCTAGTACTGCTGGAGGTAACCAATCACGTTTTATTTTTTTAAGCAAGTAAAATAGTGAATTCCATTTCAAATAAATGCTGTTCTTTTGAACTTTCCATTCATCAAAGAATCCTGAAAAAATGCATGATTTTACACCAAAATATTAAGCAGCACAGCCGTTTTCAACAGCAATGCTAAGAAATTATTTTTCAGCACCAAATCAGCATATTAGAATGATCATCACTGGAATAAATTACATTTTAAAATATATTCAAATAGAAAACATATTATATAAAATAAATAAAATAAATGTTTTACAGTATTTTTGATCAAGTAAATGCAGCCTTGGTGAGCATAAGAGACTTCTTCCAAAATCATTAAAAAAATCTTACTGACACCAAGGATTTGAACAACACAGTATATATACTTTCTATTTATATTGTTTTTTACTTTTCTCACTTGTTTTTGCTCTTTCTGTTCCTCACAGCTGATTGGCCGGGGCCGGTATGGAACAGTGTATCACAGTTTGCTTGAAGACCGATCTGTGGCAGTGAAAGTTTTCGTTTCTGCTAACCGGCAGCAGTTTACTAATGAGCGGATGATTTATCGCCTCCTCCTGGATCATGAGAATGTAGCGCGCTTCTTAGAGAGCGAGGAACGTGTCGGTACAGAAGGCCGGTCAGAGTTTCTCCTCTTGCTGGAGTTTTACCCGCATGTGAGTATCGCAAGAATACTGAGGAACCCAAACCAGCCGCCCAAAAAATATCAAAAGCAAAAACTCCAGTCTAATTCCAGATTGCTCATTCTTTTCCTCTCAGCCATTTAGTCTGTTCCTGTTTTTTTCTCTCACATTCTTTCTTCTCTACATCACAGCTCCAAGATTGCAAGTGCACAAATTTATTTTGTGGCTATATTTAGAGACCCGAGGGATCTGATGTCATGTTTGATCTTGTGGTAACAGCATCTCACAAGTGTAATGCGATATCTTTGGATATCACCTAAAACTTGCTTACTCTCTTCCTGCAGTTTTCCTCTGCGTCTTTTTTCATCCTCTTATTCTTTTTTTGCTTTTGCACTTATGGAACCAGGAAAAGATTATAATTCAGCAGAATATCCTCATTTCACCTCTCGCCGCATGCTCACACCCACAACTCACTCTCTCGATGTTATGGAGGAAGAGAGAGATTATTGACTGAGCTGAGGAGTTTTCAATTATTCATAACCGTGGGCTTTCAGCCTGTACTTCCTGTGAGCTAACCTCAAGCCAGGTTGCCATAGCGACAGGAGGCATCCCTGAGGTAGTCCTGAGGTATGGCAGGAGTGCATTAATTGTGCTACTCCTGTAATTTTGAGATACACCGCCTCTTTTCTTTCTTGCTTTGCACTTTAATCTGGTCCTCCCTCACTTCTCCCTCCTCTGCCCACCTGTCTTTCCTGTGCGTTCCTCCCTATACTTTGCAGATTTCTTCTGAATAGAGTACTCCCTCTGTCTTTCCCAGGGCTCTCTGTGCACGTATCTGAGCGGGCGGACTGTGGACTGGCTAAGCTGCTGTCGTTTGGCTCTGTCTGTCACCAGAGGGTTGGCGTACCTGCACACAGAAATACAGAGAGGGGGTGAGACACAAAAATAACAAATAAATTAATATTTCACACACTTGTCGTTCCAAACCCGAATGATTTTCTTTCCTCTGTGAAATACAAAAGCAGAATGCTTATGAATATAGTGGCAACTATTTTTCATAAAATGATGATACAGTACTATTTAAAAAAATGTTGTGAAAGATATTAATATTATAATGCAGCACGCACACATTACATTGATCAAAAGCAAAAGTAAAGACATTTATAATGTTACAAAAGAATTAAATTGAAAAAAATATATATATTATTAATCAAATAATCCAGAAAAAAAACATTAGGTAGCACAGCTATTTTTAATATTGATTAATAATGATTATTGTCAAATTAGCATATTAGTATGATTTCTGAAGGATCATATGACACTGAAGACTAGAGTAATGGCTGCTAAAAATTACAAGAATAAATTACATTTAAAATATATTAAAATAGAAAGCAATTATTTTAAATTGTAATGATTTTTCAAAATTTTTACTGTAGTTGTGATCAATTAAGTACAGCATGGGCGAGCATAGAAGACTTCTTTTAAAAATATGTTACTGACCCTAAACTTTTGAAAAGTAGTGTGAACTGGAACTCAGGCTGTCAAGCTCTAAAACGGATAAAAGGTATCAACTATTTAAAATACACTTTAGATTTTAAGTTTGGAGTATGGATGTGATAGTGGGTGTGTGCACTTTATTTATAGCCTCAGTCTGAGAAAGCAGGAAGGCAGGGATGGGGCGTAATTCTCAATGCTTTTTTTAGTTTTCTTTGTCTTTGTTTCAGTGTGAAAGGCTCTAAAAGTGTTCAGATTTTATTTAGTGTCAGAAAAATGCATGGAAATCAAAGGCATGAAGACTGCGACAGAAAGAGAGATTAAAGAAAGTAGGAAAGTGATGCTATGTCTTTATCTTCAGTGCAGTCATCCTGATATATACTGACATCCTGTTTTTAACTCACAGAAACTGGCCAAACTTCCACATACAAATGCACACTCATATAAACTCTCATATACAGCATTATTAAAAGCATTATTATTTAAAACTGTTTGGATGGGCCACATGCAAACCAATATTGGTTTTCAAACAGATAATCATTTCACAAAAAAGTGACCACTACCGATAACAGTGTAGAGGTTAATGACCTATATTACTTGGCAGAGAAATAGATTATGGTTATCATTATTACATTTACATTTACATTTATGCATTTAGCAGATGCTTTCCAAGACGAAGTCCAAAGCGACTTGCAGTGAATTCAGGCTATACATTTTCTTTTTATCAGCATGTGTGTTCCCTATTATTATCAATAAATGTAATTATTTACTGAAAAAAAAAACATTTAAACTGAATAATAAACATATTTAATAAAATAGTCATTATTTATTTAATTTATATAATATATTTCAGTGTCTTTTATCATATTGCTTTTATAAAACCACTCGAAGCTGTGCATTACATTTATTTATTATAAGTGTTTTAAGCATCTGTGCCTAGCTGGATCACTTACATTGGTAAAATCCCTGTTATAGAGGTTATTTCTGGAGACACAAGTGGGTCCTAGTGCTCTCTAGTGGCAATTCTTATATTGTGATTCACTCTCATGTAATTTTCTCTCCTTCTCTCCTCTCTCGTCCCATTCCTTCCCTTTCTTCTTCTCATTGCTAGATGTGTATAAACCGTCCGTGTCCCACCGGGATCTGAACAGTGGGAATGTGCTGGTAAAGACAGATGGCTCGTGTGTGATCAGTGATTTTGGACTTTCCATGATTCTGACGGGAAAAAGACCTCCTGGGCATGGAGAAGAGGACAACAGTGCCATCAGTGAGGTCAGCAAACAGCAATTTAGAATGGTCCAGTCTGATCCAACCCAGCAAAATCTAAACCAGACCAGTGATTTAGACAATACTACCTCAAACTAATCATATGTTATACCTCTTCACCTCACTCAATAGGTGGGTACAGTCCGATACATGGCTCCAGAAGTGCTAGAAGGGGCAGTGAATCTGAGGGATTGTGAGTCTGCGCTGAAACAAGTGGATGTTTATGCACTGGGTCTGCTTTACTGGGAGACCTTCATGCGGTGTGCGGACCTCTTCCCAGGTACCACACACACATGTACAAACGTGCAGATCTTTCCCTGTCACAGCTGCTGTTTGTACTCAATAAAAATCTTCTGTCCCACCAGGTGAAACAGTTCCAGCGTTTCAGATGGCATTTCAGGCAGAGGTGGGCAATCACCCTACCATAGAAGACATGCAGGCACTTGTGTCTCGAGAAAAAGAAAGACCCAAATTCCCAGAGGCCTGGAAAGAGAATAGCCTGGTGAGAAATTATGATGTGAAAACACACAAATGCAGCTTATCAACTCTCAGTGGACTAAAATAGATTTGTTGATGTATATGTCTGTGTTTATGTGCAGACGGTGCACTCTCTGAAAGAGACAGTGGAAGACTGCTGGGATCAGGATTCTGAAGCCCGACTGACGGCTCAGTGTGCAGAGGAGAGACTTGCTGAATTGCTCCTTATCTGGGACAGGGAAAAATCAGGCAGTCCTGCTCTCAACCCTAGCACTGCCCTGTTTAACCACAGGTAATCAATAGCCATTATTTACTGTAAAATCACAGGTAATCAATAACCAATAATTGCTGTACAACCACAGGTAATCGGTAACATATAATCACTGACCATTAACTGTAAAACCACCAGTAATCACTGACCACTCAATGTATAACCAGAAAATTATCAATAACCAATAATCACTCACTGTATAGCTTCAGGAAATAAGTGACTAATAATTACTGACCACTCACTGTATAAGCACAGGTAATAAATAACCAATAATTACTGTAAAACCACAGGTACCAATAACCAGTAATCATTGACCACTCACATACAACCACAGGTAATCAATAATTGCTGATCAATTACTGTACAACAGGAAGTAATCAATAACCAGTCATCACTGACCACTCACTGTACAACTGCAGGTAATCAATAATCACTGACTAATCCCTGTACGACTGCAGGCAATCAATAACCAGTAATCACTGACCACTCACTGTACATTCACAGGCAGTCAATAACCAGTAATCACTGACCACTCACTGTAAAACTGCAGATAATCGGTAATCACTGGTTGAACAACCTTATTACTGCACTCTACAACCACTGGCAATAAATAACCGGTACTCACTGCATAACTAATGAAAATCCAAAAGCAATCATATCTTTACTTCAACAATGTATTCAACCAATGAATTCAACCACAGGTATTTAATAATCAATAATATATAATCCAGACCATTATGTTTAACACTGCACTGCACATCCCCAGTTAATCTCCGTCTATAGAACTCTAGATAATTAATAATCAATTAACACAAACTGTCACAAATCATGGTCAATTGTTGTCATTTGAAATGTGAATAAGTCAATTTTTGCCTTTAACTTTTGTGATTCTTACTTCAACTTATGTTTTCTAGGAACTTCTCTACTGGAAGGCAGAACCCTAAAGTGGGTTCTTTCCTTGAACGCTCATCTACAAACACTGAAGGCCACAATGGTGCTGATAAACCCATCTACAATGACACCTCAGTGGACTCACTCTCAGTGGGAGGGTCTAACCCTGCAGAGAAGAACAGGAACTGCATCAACTACGAGTGGCAGCAGGCCCAATCACGACAGTCTGGCACAGAAAGCTCCTCCCACACTCCAATCTCAGAGTCCTCACAGCCTCCACCAGGGGACAACAGTGGCCCTCTCTGTGCTCAGCTGACCCAGGAAGACCTGGAGATACCAAAACTTGACCCAAGTGAAGTCCAGAGGAACTTGAGGGAGAGCTCCGACGAGAGCCTGATGGAACATTCGCAGAAACAGTTCTGCTCTCCGGAAACATCAATCTCACATGGCCCGTTGAAGATGGCTTCTGAGGTTTCAGGATCTCAGGGTTCTGGTCGGCATGTTGACACCCCTATAACCATCCTACCTAAGCAGCAGAATGTCCCTAAGAGGCCGAGTAGCTTAAGTCTCCATGCTAAGCCTTCTGGGAAAACACCTACCTTGTCGTCTTCATCACTGCGGATGAAGTTTGGGAAACTCGGAAAGTCGAATCTGAAAAAAGTCGAGATGGGTGTGGCTAAAGCCAGTGCAGTGAGCACGGCACATGAGGCCAGACCGATTACAGTTGCCAACAACGATGCTGCGGCAGCAGTGAGTAAATATGCGACCGGAGCAGCACCTGAGTCAGCAGGAAGTGCCGCTGATGTCTGTTGGAAGGGCGCCATGAGTTCAAAGGACCTGACATTCGGCATCTTGAACACTAGCCCTGATGAGCAGGAGCCTCTTCTGAGAAGAGAGGCGCATCCAGACAATGCAAACAACAACAACAGCAATAACAACAATGGCGAGGGAGACGGCGAGGGAGACACTGAGGGTGGAGGAGAGGGGGGAGAGAACAGTGAGAGTGTTGGTCCAACAGGGGACGCTCCGTCGGCTTCTACCGTGGAGCCTGTTGCACTGCCCGGCCCATGTCCTGCCCCAACCTTGGTTCCTCCACAGGCCCAAACCCAAGCTCAGACACATGGAGAGGCCCTGCTCAGACAGAACCGTGTGCGCAGACCTGAGAGACCCAACTCACTGGATTTGTCCATCACCACACTGCCATTACTAGGTGAGTATCAGTGCTGCAAACTAAATTTGCCTTTTGAATGCAAAATATGTACTTTTTTTGCAGAACTAAATTGTTGTTTTTCAAGGGGTATGAGTATTCAAGATTTGATGGAATATATTTATATATTTGACTTGCTGACGTTGGTGGTTTAAATTAATTTGTCACTGTATCCACTTTATTTTAACGTAAGAGAGCTGATGTAGACTTTGTAGACTTGAATGTGTGAGGCTTCCGTTGTCGTCTGCATCGTTATTTTGCGCTCCTAATGCTACTTGATATTGCAAACTTGATATTGTTTTTTTTTAATCGTATTATCTTGTATTGTTGTAATTATAAACAAGCTGGTTTGCAGCCCTAGTTTGACCGTTTATTGCACTTTGTTATTCTTCTAGTTTACATATAGAAGTGAATGAATTAGAAATAGGGCTGTCAAATTGATTAATCCTGATCAATCACATCCAAAATAAAAGTCTGTTTATATAATATATGTGTGTGTATTGTGTATATGTATATATACATACATATAATACACACATATAAATTATATATAATATAAATCATATATATACCAACACACACATATATATATATATATATATATATATATATATATACTGTATATATAGACATGTATGTTTGTGCATTTATATATACATATAAATATACACAGTGGGAACACATATCATGTAAACACAAACTTTTATTTTGGATGCGATTAATCACGAATAATCAGTTCGACAGCCCTATTTAGAAGTCTCGCACATTCACAGAAAATAGCTTGCAAAATAAGATAATAGAATTTGTGCAACACAAAATCAATTGAGTTGAAGAATTGTGGCATTTTTGGGTTAAGACACTGCTTATGTTTTTCTTCTGTGTTAATTTCTACAAAATTTTCCAAACTTTTCTTTTGTCTGTTTAAGAGCTCTGTAGATTGTTTGTAAAACTATTCCATTTTGGAACAATTTACACATAAATCCATTCTTCTGATGTTTCACGAATGAGGCCCATTGTTTTACATTTGAAAATGACATGCGATCATGTTGTAATTTCTTGGCTTGTCAACAGGAGGCAAGTCAGCCGGCGACGTGACAGAGGGATCAGGAGATAAAATCAAGAAGCGAGTGAAGACGCCTTACGCTCTGAAGAAGTGGCGTCCTGCCAGCTGGGTTATCACCACGGATACACTGGATGCTGAAGTCAACAACAACAGACTTCATGGAGGGCCCGGTCAGAACCAGAATCAGGCCGGTACCAGCAGACCTAAATCAGCCTCTGCCGTGTATCTAGGTAGTCGGGGAGGATCTCGCTTCTCAGATCCCAATGACTGTGACTTTTGAATTTTGACCTCACTTTGATCTTGAAAAAAATGTAAAATCAAACTCTATAGCTCTAAAAAGTCTGAAGGCTGTGGAGACAAGTGTGGATTGAACCATATACATGTCTTAAATTTAACCCCAATTGTAAGCACAATAAGTGTCTTAGTGGATTTACATTGAAAAGAGCTATGCATTCATCTTTAATGTTTGTATGTTTTACTTTTTGGTTGCACTTTTTTGATTTTGCTTGAAGTTATAAATCATAATTATTTTGACCATTTGAAATGGTCCCTAATATTAAACCAGTGTAAATGCAGTTAATCATCACATTCCAAAATTCTTAAAGTAATGGAAATTTCTATTGTCAATATTAACTCTTAGTTATGCTCATCTCTAAAATATTTAATTGTTCTTTGTGAGTGTAACCTCTATGAAATTATAAAAAATTATAATAATAAAAAACAAACAAACATGATAATTCATCAGTCAGAATTTGTGGGAACCCTGTTATAAGATTATAGGGCTACTCATTAACACTAATTTTAATCATTTCATTTGTAAGGTTTGCACAGTTTCCTGCAGCTTTGAGATTTATGAGACAATATTACTGAAGTTCCGTGACTGTGTTCACAGCATCTGATATTAATATAAGTGCTGTTGTGTGTGCAAAATAACAGCAGGCTTCCCTTTCTGAGGTCTGAAAGAAGCCAACAGACTATAAAAAAGCAATTCAACACATTTCACTGTGGTATCAGACACTCAAGACAATATTTAGAAATGGGGTGACTCTACAAAGACCAAGGCAACATCTGATATGATCAGATGCAGGAGTCACACTTCTCGCTTTCTGGATAAGCTTTACTTACAAGACAAAGCTGCACTCGGTCTGGTATACTGACTGTTCTGGATCCTGTTGAACTGTGTAATGATGCTTTGGACCTACTTGTTATTTACTGTACTTATTTTTCTATGTGTGAGTGAGTGTGCATGAGTGCACAAGATCAGTTCTCTGTGTGTTTGTTCCTATGTCTTTGTGTCTTGTCTCTAGTCGTGTGAAAGGTTTTTGTGCTGCATGTTTGTATCTATTCTTATGGGGATGTGCATCTTCATACACACTTACCTGTTCCAATCATTTGATGAACAAGGAGTCAACAAAGGGCAAAGTTTTAATCAGTTAGAAACCTGAGAACAGTCTTTTTTTCAAAGCAAAGCACACAAGATCAGCATTTTACGCTATGCACAAAGACATGAAGCAAGCAGCTCTGGTTTGAAATCAAACCTTATTGTGTTACTAAACTGCTCTGGCATGCCAGTGATAATGAATAGGATGCTGTTATTAAAATCGTTTAAACAGAGTCCCATATTATCCTCAACTGAACTGACTGTTGCATGTCTTAAATGCATCTTAAAGAGCACAAGATACTTTCAGCTGCGACCCTAGTGTGTTACCATGACATGTATGTGTGTGTGTGTGTGTGTCTGTGCATGTATATGTGAATGAGTGTTTGTATGATGTTATTCTCCTGTTAACACAATCGTTGTAATCATAGTGACGTGATCAATCGTTTTATTACCCCTTGCCGAGACATTTTGAAAATTGTGATTTGTATAAGAAGGTGCTGACTGTAAAAGTGTATTGTTATTTGCAGATTTAAATTAAATTATGCTTTGCATTTGCACAGTCTCAGTTTTATTCACTGTGTGATGAAATACTTCCATCAGCATTTGGAATTGCAACATGAGAGTATCACCACTAGTCGGCGCACTAAGCATGTTATTCTAACCTTGACCAGCATGCATTTTTATTAAAGCAATTATTGCTTTGTTACCATCACACTAAAGTCAAATTTAAGGTGGAACATCACATATTACAGTGGTTTATTTATCTGCGACAATTGGTGCACCTTTATGAAACCTGCATAAATGTTTTCATAATATCTAATAATAATACACGTTGAATTACTGAAATAAATGAACTTTTCCGCAACATTCTAATTTATTGAGATGCACCTGTATATACACTACTGTTCAAAAGTTTGGAGTTAGTACGAATTTTTTTTTAAATTATTATTCAGCAATGTCATTTTTGACAATGTAAAGACTACCATTGATTCAAAAATGTATATTTCAGGTAAATACTATTATTTCAAACTTTCTATTCATCAAAGAATCCTGAGATGTACCATGGTTTCCACAAAAAAATTGAGCAGCACAACTGTTTTTTTTAACTGTGATAATGGAATGTTATGTTTCTTAAGCACCAAATCAGCATATTAGAAGGATTTATTAAGTACCATGTGATGCTGAAGACTGATTGCTGAAAATTCAGCTTTGGTATTTCAGAAATAAATTATTCTTTTTTTAATACCAGTGACAATATTTCACAATATTAATGTTTTACTGGAGTTCAAATTAATGCAGCTTTACTGAACATAAGATCTTTCAAATAAGTGAATTAATTAATAAATACATATTTAAAAAATCTTACCAATCCAAACTTTTTGAATGGTATATGACAAGAAACACCACAAAACTGCCATTAAAGTACCTCATAGAACTGTATTGCTATGTTCCATGTTTTTTGAGGCCTCGATGGAATAAATCTACTTGAGCTTTTGCTTATATTTTTGTGTGCTGATCCTGATGTTGGGTACTATGCTGTTCATCACATTGACATTTTTTGAGTAAGCCATGACTGAATTAGTTATTCACTGAAAATATTGACCAGTGATATAAATCTCTTTTGTGGTTGCAGGTGTTCAAATGTGCAAATCACTGTGAAAACAGTGTTTAAGTTATAAGTTTTTGTATGACTTCAGAAGACTTGGAATATAGCTCATGAGTTGGATGGACTACTTTTATAATACTTTTAGGGTTGTTTTGGTCAATTTTAGACCTTGACAGCCCAGTCCCTATTCAGTTTCATTGTATAGAAGAGAGCAGGTTGGATTCTTCAGGATATCTTTGCTTGTGTTCCACAATAGAAGCCATACAGGTTTGGAATGTCATGAGAATGAGTAAATTATGACAGAATTTTCTTTTTTTTGATGATGAGCTATTGCTTTAAAGTGATGCTGAAATTTTAGTTTTTGTGGTTGTTCTTGGCCTCTTAATTCACTTTCACACACTAAAATGTTTTGTTGTACCATCACTGATAAGAATTTAGAGGTTACATGCTTAATAGTCACAATATGACTATTAGCAAGGCATAAAACCCAAGGGTTACACCAGAGGAACTCTGCCTTCATTTGGTGAACTCCAAGTACATTAAAATGCTGTTATGTCTACTTCCGCAGTAAATAAACTCTCTGTGTAGCCATGTCCTGCTACTGGAAGGCAGAGTGGCAGTTCCCTAGATTTGTGGGTTGACCCACAAGGTTTTGAATCAGACCAGTGTTTTTCTGTCCAGCTAGTGTTACCGTGGTTACTTATGGTTCAGTGATTAGACTTTGGATTTACCCTTTTGACATCAATTAAGTTTGGCTTTGTGACTTAGTGCTGTACATTTTAATGACATCTTTGATTATCACCCATGTCGAAAGATGGAAGATAAACAGATGGTTTATAAACTGTATGACACACACATAGTTTCTCAGTTAAGTGTTTTTGTGGTAATGACTACTGTGGTAAGCAGGAATGCTGGGGTCCACTAATGGAACATTGGGTCAATGGCTCCTAATTTGTTTTCACATATTTCATCTCTAAATCCAAGGAACATGCTTTATGGCATATTTTTCTCTTTCTGGTGTCTCTCTGATCCTTTTTTCCTTGCTTTCTTGTTCAAGTGAAAACCCATCTGATCATTATTCCTAATATGTCACTCAAACAACTTTAGAGGGGATTCATGGGAAATCAGGCCGTAAAATTCAATCCTAAAGGATTTGTTTCCTCTGATGTTCACAGGTCACTTGATCAAACAGATCTGCACAGAAGAGGCCTGGAAGGGTCTTAATTTGAACCCTCAAAGAGCACATTTTTATACAGGCACAACTGTATAGCTATAATCATGTTCACAATGGCATGATGCTCATTTTTTTTGTCTAAATCTAAGTTATTCAAAAATACATAAACAATATATGTTGCAACAGACAATGCACCACTTCAACGTTTTTTATTTCTGAATTCAAATTCATTTTTTTGGGAGGTTGTGAAGTAAAAAATGTCAGGGTGATACAACCTTCCAGATATAATAATAAAGAAAAAGACTCATTAAAATAATTAAATTTTTGAAAAAAAAACAAAACAATCAAAATATCCTTTTTTCCTTGCTTTCTTGTTCAAGTGAAAACCCATCTGATCATTATTCCTAATATGTCACTCAAACAACTTTAGAGGGGATTCATGGGAAATCAGGCCGTAAAATTCAATCCTAAAGGATTTGTTTCCTCTGATGTTCACAGGTCACTTGATCAAACAGATCTGCACAGAAGAGGCCTGGAAGGGTCTTAATTTGAACCCTCAAAGAGCACATTTTTATACAGGCACAACTGTATAGCTATAATCATGTTCACAATGGCATGATGCTCATTTTTTTTGTCTAAATCTAAGTTATTCAAAAATACATAAACAATATATGTTGCAACAGACAATGCACCACTTCAACTTTTTTATTTCTGAATTCAAATTCATTTTTTTGGGAGGTTGTGAAGTAAAAAATGTCAGGGTGATACAACCTTCCAGATATAATAATAAAGAAAAAGACTCATTAAAATAATTAAATTTTTGAAAAAAAACAAAACAATCAAAAGTTTTTTTTTTTTAAGAACTCTCTTATGCTCACCAGGGCTGCAATTAATTGATTAAAAATAGAGTACAAGCATAATTATTCCAGTCTTCAGGTTCACATGATACTTCAGAAATCGTTCTGATGCTGCTCAAGAAATATTTTTTAATATTATTATCAGAGTTGAAAACAGTTGTGCTGCTTAATGTTTTTGTAAAAATTGTGATACATACATGTTTTTCCCCAGGACTTTTTTATGATTAACAAAAAAGTTTAAAAGAACAGCATTTATTTGAAATTGACCTTTTTTGTAATAATGTAAATCTCTTAACTGTCACTCTTGAACAATTTAATGCATCTCTGCAGAATAAAAGTATCATACTGAGCTAGCTACTTTTGAATGCTAGTGTAGTTTGGCGTAATCATTTATTACTATTTCTCATGGGGACATGAGAAATAGTAATAAAAATTATAAAACTGCGTCATTTCTTATTAATGTTTGAAAATCTTTTATTCTTAAATATTTTCCCTTTTCTTTATCGTGGACACTTATATGTCACTGACCGTCCTATAAACACATGCTCACACTATACAGATTAAAGGGATAGTTCACCCAAAAATGAAAATTTGGCCATTAATTACTCACTCTCATGTTGTTCCAAACCCGTAAGACCTTCATTCATCTTCAGAACAAATTAAGATACTTTTGATGAAATCCGAGCGCTTTCTGACCCTCCATAGACAGCAAGGTAACTACCACGTTCAAGGCCAAGAAAATTATTAAAACTGATTAGTTCTCACAAGCTCATATATACACTTACTAGGACTGTGCGATATTGAAGAAAAATGCGATAACTCATTAAATAATGCGATATTCGATATGCGGATACAATAATGCTTAAAGTGCCACATGTGTTACGGAAGAGGCTTGACACAACAGGTTAGTTATATACAAGTGTTTATTTTGGTCACAGTGAGTACTGGTGTTGAGTCCGGAGGAAGTGAGGGTGAGGGAAAGGTCCGTGAGAGAGTGCAGAGGATATGGAGAGTGGAGTAATCCGAGTCTTTTGCTTGAGTGAGGCTGGAAGGTATCCGGGGGGGGGAAGCACACACCTCAACGATCCGGGAACTAGGAGATGCAGGAGACACTTGGAGACGGGGAGACACTAGGAGAAACACAGGAGGTAAGTACTGCACGAAGTATTAAAGGTAATCAGTAGCAAAGTCAGTGAGTCCTCTACGTGTAAACGAGACCAGACAGTGAGGGTGTCTGAGGTGTGTGCTTTTATGTAGGCTGGTAATGAGGTGCTTCATTGGTGACAGGTGCAGGTGCTCAGAACTCAGGTGAGAGGGATCGTTGTGATGATTGGGAGGTGACTGAGTCTGGCCGATCTGTGACA
>NW_015505242.1:126342-130514 GCF_001515645.1 Sinocyclocheilus grahami
TTCCCCTACTATATACGGTGAAAAACTGTATTGGACATTACATGTATTGGACATAAATTTTACGGTAGTATACCGTTTTTGGAAGTGAAAAAGACTGTATAATTTATAGTGATTAACCATAAATTGACATTCCCAGAATTCCCTGCGTTACATTTCAAATTTGATGTTTTTTGTTGAAATAACTGTTTCTTCTTAGTTTTTTCTTATCAGTTTTGTATATTAGGGTTGTGTGTTACACCTAATGTTGTTAAATGAATGTTTATTGCATTATTGTGTGTTAGTGTGTTACCATGATGGTGTTTAGTGTTTGTGTGAATGACACTGTGCGCCTTCTATATATGTTATTATTTCTTGTGATGGGACACACACGTTGTGTTTCCATGTTTCCACTTTATTTCGATAGTCCACTTTAGACATTCTACTAACTATAAGTAACTACATGTCAAATAATTCTCATTAATTTGCAACTACATGTCTACTAACTCTGAGTAGACTGTTAGGGTAGGTTTAGGGTTAGTAGAATAAGTTGACAAAGAAAGTGTTAGAAGATATTAAGCAGACAATCTATTAATACTCTACTAACTGCTAGTTGACATGTAGTTGCAAAGTTACTTGCTGTTAATAGAATGTCTAAAGTGGACTATCAAAATAAAGTGTTACCTAATGGTTTTTATACTGTAAAAACTGTATGTGTTATTGCCCTACACCAACCCTACCCCTTACAGGAAACTTTGTGCATTTTTACTTTCTCAAAAAAAACTAATTCTGTATGATTACTGGTGTTGAGTCCGGAGGAAGTGAGGGTGAGGGAAAGGTCCGTGAGAGAGTGCAGAGGATATGGAGAGTGGAGTAATCCGAGTCTTTTGCTTGAGTGAGGCTGGAAGGTATCCGGGGGGGGGAAGCACACACCTCAACGATCCGGGAACTAGGAGATGCAGGAGACACTTGGAGACGGGGAGACACTAGGAGAAACACAGGAGGTAAGTACTGCACGAAGTATTAAAGGTAATCAGTAGCAAAGTCAGTGAGTCCTCTACGTGTAAACGAGGGGGAATCTGGAGTCCTCCCTGTGCCCAACCGGGGGACAGGAGCCCTCCCTGGGCTACACTCGGGGACAGGAGCCCTCCCTGGGCTGAACTGGGGATCAGGAGCCCTCCCTGGGCTTGACTCGGGAACAGGAGCCCTCCCTGGGCTTCACTCGGGAACAGGAGCCCTCCCTGGGCTTGACTCGGGAACAGGAGCCCTCCCTGGGCTTGACTCGAGAACAGGGTAGCGCTTACGTGGCGCTGGAACTGGAGGGCGCTCTGGAGGAGCAGGCACAGCAAAGCGCCTTCAACAAAAGTTATTTAGGTAAGAGCAGTGAGTGATTTTCTCTTTGTCTTTTGTTCATGGCGGCAAATATTGCAAGCTGTAGCGATATGCATATTGCGATATGTACATTTGCGATATTTCGATATATTGCACAGCCCTAACACTTACTTACTTCAGCCGTATGTCGTAAAAAGCCTGACATTTCCGATCACACGATAGATTTTGTGACTAATCGCTGCTTATTTTCTGTGTATGTTTAAACTTGATTAACACTGTGGCTAATGATAGATTGTGTGATCGATTACTCCTTATTTTCTTTCTTCACTGTAGCTGTCGTGAGATCAGCTGATAGGTGGCCAGGGGCATGAATGTGCATTTGGATCAATATGAGTGTTGCATTTCAATTAATGGCCTACAGTACGTCCTCCTCCGACATACGCTTCAGTAGGCTAGTGCAGTTCATTCACAGTGGCAATCACACAGCTGTCCGTGTCTGTTTCTTTCATGACGTTTGTGTATGTGTATGCATCTGTGTCCTGTAACACATATCAAAGGCCCTGCCCGTGGTGTCTGTTACCCTCCCAGATGGACTGCTACTGGCCCTGCTTGTGGACAGCATACGTTAGATTGAACTCTCACTATTACAGATCAAGTTACTGAATAATCACCAATAGGAGAGTAAATTGTAATGTAATTGTCACCAAAAGCACTGTATCATATTCTGTATTTTATTTAGAATCTGTTGTCCATTTAATACTATGTGGTCTATAACAGTGCTATAACAGTGAGATACTTTCCTCTTGCTGTTTTATTGAGAATTTTTATTCTAAATGTGTATAAAATGTAGTTGCCTGGCCTCATTAGTGCATTGGTGGCTGTGTGATTGCTGTGTGTGTGTGTGTAGGTAGCAGGTGAGGCCTGCTGACTGGATATCCACTACCATTTATTATGGATGAGAGCAGCTTGGGTGTCTGTTCTATTTTTAAACGCACTTTGTCCTGTGGGCTTGTTAAAGGACACTGAGAATCCAGCAGTCACGTGATCTACACATTGCCAGGATTTTATGAATGCTGAGCTGAAAGTCATAGAATGCTGAGTGATGGGAAGTTTGATGACATTTTTTTAGACACTGGCTGTCCTGGAATGCAATACATTTATGAAGAAGCTCTTTTGTTTGTGTTGTGATATAACATCTGAATCAGACTGCTTAGGTTTAAAGGAATAGTTCACCCTAAAATGTATTTTGTCATCATTTACTTACCATCATGTCATTCTGAATTAATGTATTCTCTTTCTTACTTGGAACACAGAAAGAGACTTTTTACTGACTGTTGACAAAGAACTTTGCTACACAAAGACAGTAAATGAAGATGGATGCAGTCACGCTTCAATAATTGCAAATAAGCACCATAAAAGTATAATAAAAGCATACAGTCACTTTGTGAGAGGAACACACCAAAATATAAGGCATTAAGTTAAATGATCATCAGCCATAGTTTTCAAATTTATTTGACATCAGTGATGCTGAATGCACAACGTTGTTGAGTGTCTTATAGCTGTTCGCAATCCAAATTTTACGTTTCAGTAATTTATTAATTTGTTCCCTCATTTTAATCAGTTGTATCGATTTAATTATATACTTGAACAAATTAGTTGTGGTCGTGGCTGTGGTTTACCTAAATTAATACAAGGGAACAAATTATGACAATGTGGCCACGATTTAACTAATACAAGGAAAAAAATTAATAAAATATGTCTAATAAAAAGTTGTGGGAACATATTCTTAATTCATGGTATGTTATGTGCAGGGCTTTGTAAATTCTGTTCCTTAAACAAAACTATTATATGGGTTCAAGTTCATACACAATTTTTATGGTACTTTGGCCATTTTTGGCTTGAGAGCCCAGTTTCCATTTGCTATTATTTTATGGAAAAAGTAGGGAAGTATATATATATATATATATATATTAGGGCTGTCAATAGATTACATTTTTAAATCTAATTAATCACACCCTTTTTCTGTGATTAATCGGGATTAATCGCACACTTCATGAAATTAAGCATAGACCATTTATCTTATTTTAAATGTTTATTTTGTCATCATTTGCTATATCCAGCAAAGTAAACCAAAAGATTAAAGGGTGATTCTCAAAAATCTATATTTTCTGCAAGCTTTTTTAAAGATAAATTTAGATGTCTTTCCAAAAAAGGACACTTAGAAACTCCAAAAGGACACCAAAGAACCAAATTATATAAGGAGCCCATATAAGCACATATGAAAGAAAAAAAAATCAGAATTTTATAGTGTGTACAGTGCAACAGCAAAGGGCTTTTTTACATTTTAGAGAAGTCAATTTGCGATAGCGAACAGGACCACATATGGAGATGCAAAAAAAAACAAAAAAAATAAACCAATCGCCTGCTGACTGCATATATCTACTACAGTACACGTATCCATTCAGTATAACTAAACACAGCAATATAAACATGACAAATCAAAACATTATCGTGAATGTGTGTGGAAATAACGTGAATATACAGAAATGCCTGTGCATAAATACAATGTGCGATCAGTGCGTCAAGAGCACCCATACACGCATTATTATAACGGACTCACTTGTGCTTACTGTACGACTCCTGTATGCCACCGCAATCATCTTTACCTTGATTGCAGTCTTCATTCATCAAAACTTTACTAGCGAAACTGGTTATCCAGTCGCGAAAACGTAGTCTCATCTGGCCATACAGCGGTGGGATGTGTAAACAATCCGTTCAGTCTGTACTTCACACAGCACGACGTGTGACGTGTGAGGGCTCACGCTCTTCAGAGACAATCACAGAATATGACAGAGCTCGTGTTT
>NW_015505242.1:131505-136979 GCF_001515645.1 Sinocyclocheilus grahami
AACAGGACCACATATGGAGATGCAAAAAAAAACAAAAAAAATAAACCAATCGCCTGCTGACTGCATATATCTACTACAGTACACGTATCCATTCAGTATAACTAAACACAGCAACATAAACATGACAAATCAAAACATTATCGTGAATGTGTGTGGAAATAACGTGAATATACAGAAATGCCTGTGCATAAATACAATGTGCGATCAGTGCGTCAAGAGCACCCATACACGCATTATTATAACGGACTCACTTGTGCTTACTGTACGACTCCTGTATGCCACCGCAATCATCTTTACCTTGATTGCAGTCTTCATTCATCAAAACTTTACTAGCGAAACTGGTTATCCAGTCGCGAAAACGTAGTCTCATCTGGCCATACAGCGGTGGGATGTGTAAACAATCCGTTCAGTCTGTACTTCACACAGCACGACGTGTGACGTGTGAGGGCTCACGCTCTTCAGAGACAATCACAGAATATGACAGAGTTTGTGTTTTAAAGCGAAACACACTGGAATGAATAATTCACTGAAAGCTCAATTCGAGTCTCTGTTCTCTCTGCAATCTCTGATGTAATCAGCCTGGTTTCCTTTATATTAGCGCTGTTTTGGACAGATTGTTTGAATGCATTCGCTTACTAGATCATTGGACTGAAAACTTTTCCGGAGTTTAGCAGCTGAAAATTGAGTTAAAGGGTTTGAATAGAAATTGTGCTTCAGTAATTTTGCGTTAATTGCGTTAAATAATTTAAATTTAAAATTAATCGCATGCGTTAACGCGTTAACGTTGACAGCCCTAATATATATGTATATATATATATATATATATATTTGTGTTCTTTTGGTGAATAAACGATGACAGAATTTTCATTTGTAAGTGAACTATTCCTTTAATTTCATATCATTTTTGTTATGTATACAAAAACAGTTTTGCTTCTTAAATCCATTAGGAAGCAAAGCAATCAACAGAAAAAGGTCACTATCCTCTTGAAGACATGCTTTATTAATTTACTCTTTTGCCTGGATAGACGAAAAGACTTTGCTTCATTATTATTATCACTTAATGTTCTCTGATGTAAGTAGGGACAGTTGTTCTTTTTGTGGTTTAATCATGGAATTTGGAAAAACTTTATTCAGAATTGTTTTTTTTTTTGTAAAATCTCTGCTGCAAGATACTCAATGCAAACTGCCAGTGGGGGTTTCAACACCCCTGACGGTTCTGCTGAGATGCTCAGCTGTCCTAACTTAATTTACAGCGGAGCCAGGCTACAGCAAACATCAGAGAGTGGCTCATCAGAGAGAACATCATTGCCTCCCTCTCATTACATTCTGCCACTGCTATAAACAGCAAACTGCAGGTCAAGCTTATACTGTGTAATTGGTCCACAGTGATGTTGATGGTGTTTACCTTGACTGCATTAGTATACGTGTGTTAAAATGTCTGGGTACACTGTGCTCCTAAAAGGCAAAAGGATGCAGTTTTTAGACTAATAATGCTTAGTTTCCTGAACTTGCATTAAGTCATAAATGCTATTGTTTTAAAGGCTGACAAACTCATATCTCTTCCGCCGCATTGTCATAGAAGCTCGAGGCTTGTTTCCATGGCAGTGTACCCATAATTTTACAGCTGCCACCAATTACATCATTAACAACTGAAGAGGAAAGCTCTGGAAAATGTCTCTTCCAGACACTTCATCTGATGATTTTCCCTTCTTCAGATGAATTTGTGATGTCTCAGTGTATATTGCTGTGCTTTGGTGAAGTGATGGAGACCATTCTTTTTTTAGTGAGACTCTCAGATCCACACTCGCCACACCACTGGAAAATCTATCAAGCCTGTTTTTTATTGTGGAAATTTGTCTGACGTCCACACTGAAAGTGAGGGAATGGAATTACTACTGAAAGATTGAATTCTCCATTTTAGGAACTTCTTTCTCTCTCTCTCTCTCTCTCTCTCTCTCTCTCTCTCTCTCTCTCTCTCTCTCTCTCTCTCTCACACACACACACACACACACACACATTTTGGTATTGGTGGTTTACAGGGACTCTCCATATGCGTAATGATTTATATACTGTACAAACTGTATTTTCCATCCCTTACACCAACCCTACACCTAAGCCTACCCTTCACAGGAAACTTTGTGTATTTTTAGATTTTCAAAAAAACACCATTTAGTATGTTTTTTAAGCCTTTTGAATTACGCGGACACAGAAAGTGTCCTCAGAAACCACCTTCATATTGTAATACCTATGTCATACAGTAACATCTTGTTCCAGCCTTAATTAGATTAAATTAAGTATGCAAAAATTTGCATACTATCTTGGATGATATGAGTGGGTGGAATCCACATATGATCCTCTCGGCCAACATTCTGGATGGGTTTTACTCAGGCTGAAGTCAGGCAGTGAGTTATGATTGGGTTTTTGATTAACATGATGGTTAGGTTTGGATTTTTTTTCATAAAGCCATGGCGTGTTTCAAAAGTTAAGGTTAAACTTTAATAATAAACAAGGATACCAGGTCATTTTAATTTCTTGCCATAGTAAGGATCACTAGTGTTGGCCCAGGCATGACACACACACTGCTACAGTTACGCATGAGTAGGGTCATGGCATCAGATGCCCCTATCAATGCTTTTCTACGCTATGAAGTTTCTGTGGTTATATTGTAGATAAAATCTAGCATGAACTTCTCTTCACACGATCTAATTATGCTCAAGCAAAAACAAGCAAAAAATTCAGTGAAAACTATTATTATGTCACAACTTCAACCAATGTCACTCTTTTTGGTGATAAAGGCAGCACAGTTAGCTGTGGATTTTGATGTGAAGTGTCAAATTGAAGTTTTTCATACTGTTTTGTGTTCTCCTCTCACTCAGCCTTTTGAGAGAAGAAAATACTTTGTTACATAAACCCAGGTTGACTCAGGCCTAAGCGAGAAACCAGGCTGCTGAGAAGGGGATTTCATCTGATACCCTGTGAGCTTTGAAGCAGTCTGTCTGATGAGAACAGCTCTGTCTCTGGTTTGCATGGACACAAGCACTGCATATAAGCGGTCAGTTGAGCTGTCATTTGTGGTGAGAGCTGTTTTTCTTTTTGTTCATTACTTTGAACTTCTTGATGATGATATTTACCATACATGTTATATCTTTAGTCACCTCAACGGCCTTTAAAAGGATATTCCACCCAAAAATGAATAATTTACTCATCCTCATGCCGTCCCAGATGTATATGACTTTCTTTCTTCTGTGGAACACAGAGACTTTTAGAAAAATAATCCATCTCTGTGAGTCCATATAAATGAGTCCCTCAAAGTTGATGCTTCAAAAACAATGCAAAATGAATGACTGTATTCCATATGACGCCAGTGTGTAAGAAAAATACTAACATTTAAAGTATTTTCAACTTTTTAAACTATTAAACCATCCATCGCTTATGGCCAATTGTCGGCATGCTGTGAATGTTAGCACCAGTGTTGAAGAAAGTTACGTTAAAATGAATACAATACTATATTGCATTACTTGCTAAAAAAGTAACTAATTGCGTTACTTACTTTTATGGAAATTAATGTGTACTTTTTCTCATCTGGCCTGGGCTTGCTTGTTTGTTTTTAATAAAGAAATTTTCTATTTTTGCCAAAGGTAAAAGTCCTTTCATACCAGACCAAAAGCTAAATGAATAAGCCTCAGTCTGAAGGAATTAAATACATAAAGGATTTTTGTGTTAACATTCAATTATTGCAGGTTTGCGTCATATTCTGAGTTGCATTTCATGATTTTTATTCATTTTGAGGAATACTGAATCTGTTTTTGTGCAAATGCATGTTCACATGTAGTCTAGAACTACAGTAACCATCATGTTCACACAATGCCTCTGCACATCTGATTTCTCTCAGCATTGAGAACAGGACAGCTGTCAGTCAATAAATGAAAAAAACAAAGTAACTGGCAATACTTATTTGAAAAAGTAACAACCCATGCTGATATTTTCTTGTAAATTAAAAAGTAATGCATTACTTTAATAGTTACTTGAAAAAAGTAATCTGATTACGTAACTCACATTACTTGTAATGTCAACACTGATTAGCATGTTGTGAAGCATGATGTAAGCGCGTCACTTCTCACACGAGTTTCACAGTGCACTTACATCATGCTTTACAGCTATGATAGTTGGTTGAAAGTGATGGGTTATAGTTTAAAAAAGTTGAAAATATTACTCTTTATGGTGAAGTATCCTATTAACTGTAGTGTTGCTTTTGCATTATGCATTATGGTCATATTAAAAGAATAAGAATAAACCCAGGGTTAGACAGTTGTTTAATGTTTTTGTCCCTCCTCTGGGCCCAATGATTATGTCTTTCCATAGTGGACCTCCCTTCGTCACTGGGCCCAGGACTATGTTCCCCTCTTATCCCCCTAGACTTATGTTAATTAAGACTTTTTTAAGTTCATGCATTCCCTGGGAATGAAACCCATGACCTTGTTGTTGCAAGCACCATGATCTACTGTTTGAGCTACAGAAATGCGCCAATCCGTAATCCTCTGTGCATCAGGACTGACAGTAACTGGGCAATTTGATATCCTGTATTCTGCACGGCACTGCTATCAAGTGTCTGATAAAAAGTGCTTGGTTGATTTGCTTTACATAATGAGCTTTTTAAAATATATTTATGTGTTTATTTGGTTGTGCAAATCTGTATTTCTACATGGCTTTTTGTTTGTAAAGAAGCTTCCTGACTGACCCACTGTACAGGTTCATAGCTGAACCTTGCCTATGTTTAAGTTTGGTACTTAAGTATCGAAGTTATACTGTCTTAAGTTTATACAAGTGAGCTCAAAGGTCAGTCCTCTAACTCAGTGTTTCCCAACCGGGGTGCCGTCTGTCGAGAGCAGGGGTGCCGTGTAAAATTAAAAAAAATATTTTTAAATTGCTATAATGTTCAAAAAAGCATCTATTATATAATATCCATTTCTGATGTCGCCAATAATTAGAGATGCACCGAAATTTCGGCTGTGACGCTCTGCGTATACCACTCATATACCGTTCATGTGAATCAGAACAGCAAAGTCCACTTAAAAATTGAGCCGACAGGAAACATCGATGTAGTTCATAGCTGAACCTTGCCTATGTTTAAGTTTGGTACTTAAGTATCGAAGTTATACTGTCTTAAGTTTATACAAGTGAGCTCAAAGGTCAGTCCTCTAACTCAGTGTTTCCCAACCGGGGTGCCGTCTGTCGAGAGCAGGGGTGCCGTGTAAAATTAAAAAAAATATTTTTAAATTGCTATAATGTTCAAAAAAGCATCTATTATATAATATCCATTTCTGATGTCGCCAATAATTAGAGATGCACCGAAATTTCGGCTGTGACGCTCTGCGTATTATCCCGCTCTATGCGTGTGCGCTCCGTATACCACTCATATACCGTTCATGTGAATCAGAACAGCAAAGTCCACTCAAAAATTGAGCCGACAGGAA
>NW_015505242.1:136991-168276 GCF_001515645.1 Sinocyclocheilus grahami
AAAAAAAAATTGTGAGATAGCTAGTTATAATGGTAATTAAATAATGTTTACGTATGTATAAAAGCCTACATTAAAATCTGTCATATAAATTGGTCTCTTCAATAGAAATTAGCCTACTGATTGCCACCATTAAAAATATCTGTATGACATTATATTCTGCCGTTCTTCCCTGTTGTACCGAATATCTATACTTTTCAAATGATCATATCGAAGTTAGAAATTCAAATATTGTGACAAAATTAATTTTGTAGGGTGCCACAAGTTTGTTAAAATTTCCAAAGGGTGCCGCAACTAAAAAAAGGTTTGGAAACACTGCTATAACTGATCAGAATTCTGCTTCATTCCTGACACACTGTAACTGTTGTTCTTTCAGTGATTGACTAGCTTCTGTGTTATACTATACATACAATTATTTTCCTTTTTAGAAGTGCAGAGTCAGCTGGCATTATTGGGAACTGCTTGTTGTTTGCCAGCATAGTCATTAAAACAACCCAAGTTTTAGTATTCTTGAAAATATTAACAGCCATTTCCCATGATGCTCTATGTACCATGCAAGACTATAGTAACTGGAAAATATCTATCATTAGCCCATTAATAAATATTTGTAGTATTAAAGTGAACATGAACTCAAAATTGACCTGGTTTACTTTTTTGTGCATATGTCTCATTGCACTGTGTCTGATTCATTGGTGAACAGCAAGTATTCCAAATAAGAAAGATCTGTCTTCATAATCTTTTTTGTCTGATGTCATAAATCCCTCTTACTTTTTCAACCCTCCCCTCCATCCTGACTCCATTTTAGTATGTAATGTTCACTTTTTGCAATGAATGAAATCTATTTTTTTCTTATTGAATATCCAGATTCACTTGGAACTATGATTATGGGTTATACGTTGAGAATAGTGTTTCATTATTGTATTTAAGAATAAGTGCAACAATCCGTAAATGTGTGTTTGAACAGGGAATTTGATTAAATTATGAAGTACTGCATCTTAGGAATGGTAAAATTCAATTTTTATACATTGTGTATTGTACATGAGCATAATTGTGGCTGATAAAGATTGCATGTTTGCAGAGGAGAGAAGGTCTGAAATTCTCCTCCTCTAATGGATCATCCCCGTGTCAGTGCTGGACTGTTGTGAAAAGGATTTTCCATGATTAAAGGAGTAGATTATCTCTCGAACTGGCGGCCTATATTTGTACAGTATATGTGTTGTAAGACTAAGTAAACCAGCTAGTGGTCAGACTGGGCTCACTGACTGAATGATTCTGTCTCTCTTACACAGACATCTCTCGTTTTATTCGTTTATCTTTTCATTTAACTTTCACTCTATGACATCTCACCAAATATTAGTACACATATAGAAACAAAAATGAGAAACTGTTTTCACCCAAACTGTTATTCTTGCTCCAACAGATTTTTCCAGAGCATTCACCAACCAACATATACTGTATTATTTCCTTTTTTCCCATTTGATTTTCTTCTATTTGAGAGGAAAAGAGTGAGGTAGGTCAGATGAAAGAGATACAGCAAGAGGGAAGCAGAAATAAGGTTATATATAAGGTTATCTTGAGGCTTTTGTGTACTGTCTTCAACCCAATATGTGTACACAGTATGCAAAAAAACAGTATGTCACATGAGTAGAAGGTTGCATATAATACAAGTATAGTATTCATACAAGCAGACAATACATGGATTACTGCATCAGCTGAGTTCCTGAAGTGTGCACCAGTGGACACTTTGCAAGGAGATGCTATTTTCAAAGTTAGACAGTTGTTCTCTGTGGTTAAATTGTTGTTAGTACAAATGGATTTTTGTCATTTTTTAATTTTTAGCCTCTAGGTTTTTCTGTTTGGCAGGACTTTTATTTTGACAGATGAGAAGAACTCCAGAGCAGAAACTCACATTTGCTCCTGCATTTGAAGCTCCATTTTTCCAACTCTCTCTAAATTAGTTTCTGTTTTATTTTAACTTTCCTGTCTAATAATAATAGATAAAGCTGTATAATAGTCCTATACTGTCAGCATTTGGCAAACATGCAGTTATGATATTAAAACAAGTTTTTAAATATCTAATGCATTATTTAATTATACAAACCTCACAAACTTTGGCAAGTTCAGCCATTATATATAAGTTGTGCACTGCATCAGTCTGTAAAAAAACAAAACAAAACAAAACAAAAAACATACGTACCCTCATATTATCTGTATAATTGTTCTGTGAAGAAAAAAAACCATATAATTGACCACTAGTTTGTATTTCATAAAGAATACAGGTCAAAGGACAATGCCAACTTGTAGTATGTCCTAATACTAATATGCTACACACCTGTACAAAGAATGCACATCATCAGTGTAAAAGTTCTTCAGATTTAAGTACCATGAAAATATGATTTAAGTACCATGTGGAAGCATGAAAGAGCATGTGGCCCAGCGGTCTGAGCATCAGCTCTCGACCTGGGAGTTTCAGATTAAAATCCTGTGGGGCAGATGTGGTCTAATGGTTAGCGAGTTGGACTTGTAGCCCAAAGGTTGTGGGTTTGAGTCTTGATACCGGCAGGGATTGTAGGTGAGGGGAATGAATAACCAGTGTTCCATTTCACTCTCAATACCATGTCTGAGGTGAGACCCTTGAGCAAGGCACCAAACCCCTAACTGCTCCCTGGGTGCTACAGCACATGGCTGCCCACTGCTCCAGGTGTCTGAAAGTCTCCCAGCATGTATTAATTTCCACTTTTTATATGAAGGTCTCTTTGTACAAGAGAAAAAAATATACCCCTATCACATAATTATATCAGTGCTGAGACTCATAGCTTTTTAGGGATTTAGAGCCATTGACAGAAGTAATCGCAAATTCAATTTGCCATCTAACATATTAATGATATCAGTGCCTGGGAACTGTCTGTTTGTTTCTATATGCATCCATTAAATTTTAAAGGGGTCATACGTTGCTAAAAAAACATAATTTTGTGTATTTGTTGTATAATGCAATGTGTTTAAGGTTTATTATTTACATTATTTTCCACATACTGTACATTATTGTTGCTGCTCAATGCCCCACATTTCTGAAACACGTAGATTTTTTCAAAGCTCAACTGGTCTGGAACAGTGTTGTAAATAAAACGTAACCACTGATTTCTAGTTGTGTCATCTTTTGGAAGGCCAAACAAAGTAGTTTGGCTTTTGCAAAAAAACACAGCGTCTCCATGACATGGCGGCGGCGGCAGCAATACTGTAGCGAGAAGTTACGCCTTCTGGCTGAGCGTTCACTTTTATAAAGAATATCTCTTTGGTTTTGAGACTTTAATCTTTGTGACTTTACGGATCTTCTGTATGCACAAACAGCTTTTAACACTCAAAAGACAAAGGAAAACATGAAATCGCATCATATGAGCCATTTAATACGTATCAGTCATTTTACATAGAGAACAAACAGAAATTTCCATTTTCCTTGGTTACTCTAATGCATGCATTTGTATTTTGCATAATATGAAATCTTAGTGTAGTTTTTCCCGTCAATAATTTATAGCTCCATGAAGTAATGCCTCCAGCCTTTGTATTTATGGCTTCAGTTTGAATGTAAAATCAAACTTCTGCCACACCAATACTCACTGCTTTATCACACAGATATTAATGTGTTGATCAATGAAGATTTTATGTTGTGTTTTTTAGGTTTTGGGGGATTATACAGATGTTCACATGTGTGAAGAACATATTTTGCAGATGTTTGTGGTTTATTACATAATATGTAATTGGTTTATGCATAGTGGAATGTTTTAGAAATGCAATGTGTCCTAGCCAAAGGGACAAAAGAGCCACAAGATTTTGGAAATATTTTAGTGCTAAATATACTTACTAGAGCAAGAGACTTTTTTATTTATTTCTGCATTATAATGACCAAAGAATAGCCAAATTGAAACTGGGTTTTTTTAAGAACCACCCATAGAATAATTTGGTTTCCATCACACAGTGAATAATTATGACTAATAAATCTGAGCTGGATTTAGCATATTGTGTGCTATTTCTGGCCATTAGAAGTCAGATCTTCATTCTTTCTCCTGTCCAGTCCACACATTCTACATAGTATAAGTTCAGAGATGGCCTGGTCTCTGCTTGCTACATTTCCACATGAAGAACAATGCTAACACTGTCCTGTGTTCTGATTAGCGCTGTGCAGCATCAGTGTTAGCGATGTGTGAGCAAAGCCAGAGCCTGTGGCCGCCAAACTTTAGCCAAACTTCAGCCAAACTCCAGCCATGTGAGAACCTCTCTTTGTCCTGCTGTAACCTCATAGTACACAGGGCTTTATATACTGCACTGTATGTGAACTAAAGCTGTGTATGCATCAAGAAGTGGGCATTAAAGCTACAGTGTGTAATTTCTGCACCATTAATGCTAGAATTCAGCAAAACATTCAGACAACAAAAGTAACATATATGCTGCTTTTTGCTCAAACTGTGCTTAATATTTTTAGAATGATCCAGCTATGCATGAACATTTTCATAAACACCCTCTAAAAGCTTATTGCATTTTGTAACTGAAAGGTAGGACTTCAATTCCTAAATCTGCCAAATAGTGTTCTGCAGGGATGATGCACTTTTGGATACCAAAACCCAGAAACAAGTTAGGATTTTAACACTTCCACTTCCATCGTACTGAGTCAATGGGTTTTTGGTTAAATGCCTATATTCTGTGGTTAACACAAGCTCAAGACATTTCCACGTTTTATTCTACAATATAAAATACTTCAGTAATACCTCCTTGTGATTTATTTGAAAGTTTTTATTTGTCTTGGAAAAAGGTCATAAACGTCACCACACTGAACAGGTATACTCATCTACTCACAAGTTCACTTTCACAGCCTTGTTGTGTTTATTGTCACACTTTTGCAAACTATTCTAACTCAGACCTTGTAGGGAAAATATTCTTAAATAAAGACTGAAAGAGTTCAGTCTTTACTCTGAAGTTTAATGCTGGTGATGTTGAAGTCATGTGATCGTGGTGAAGTTTGTTTATAGCCTATAGCTTTTTATTTTTGATGATTGTGTTTAGGCTTCAAAATCCATAAAGCTAGTGTTCATTCATGAATATTATCATGATGAACAAACCATGTAAGAATAATAAACTTTTGTTGGCCACAGAGCTTATTTTCTGCAATGATCCAAAAGCCATTGGAAAAATCCTATTGGGTTTTTGTCGAGGGAACCTGGCTGATGCTAACTTCCGGGTTAGCCTGCAACAATATGTCATCACTGCAGCACTATATGGCATTAAGATTTCTGTAATTCATATTTCTACTAGTGGACTAACTCCTCCTCCATAATACTGTTTTCTACCAATCAAGATGCTCAAACAAACCAAGAATATTTGTTTTGATATTGCCACAGAGTATTCTACCTTTTTGGAAAATCAGCCTGCAAATGGCTTACAGTACTTACAGTTTTAAGCATATTAAGCTGGGATATGAAAGTATTTTAACTTTAAATAAAAATCATACAAATATCAATGAGACCGATGAATATAAATCTGAGATTAACTGCCTGAGGGATATAGAAACAATTGATCTTCTGGTATAACAATACAAAGCAGCATATTTTTTTCAAGCAGTTTATGTTGTGCCTGCAGATGGCAGAAGAGCCCAATCATGGCACATATGACGTTTTCTGACTATTGACTGTCTGAAAAGTATTGATCTGAGCTAATAGTGTGCTGACGTTCCTAGGCTTTCTAACCATTAATGTACTTTTAACGTTCTGTTCCCTTTCCTCTATCTTTCTCTCTATACCCTTTTCTGTCTCTCTAATTTTCTCTCCCATGAAACATCTGCTGTTTAATTATTCAAGTTGCAAGCAAATTTTCTAAATTTTTCCTACACCAATTATTTCCATATGCGCATACACTGTTATATAGATTTATTTTTAGCAATGTTGTGTGCTTCGTCTCTTGTGTTTGTGTGTCTGTGTGTGTGTGTGTGTGTGCGCGCGCACGTGTGTTAAAAAGAGTGAGTTTTCAGCCTCATAATAATGTCTAGTGCTGAGCACTACAATATTATCTCTATGGCAACCACACATATTACATCATAGTTTTGCACTGAGTCACCTGGACCACCAGGCCTCTGACGTCAGTAACCCTACGACCCGGTCCAGCTCAGAAATGAAATCCAGATGCAAACCAAAACAATATGCACAAAATGTGCCCTCAAAGAGCAAAAATTAAGCAAATAAACTTCAGGCTCTAAGTAACAAATATTAGAAATAGACTTTCATATGAGCAGACTGGACTCACATGAAAGCAGAACAGCTCACTCTGTAATTAATGGAGTTTAAAAACATCACGTAAAAACGTGTTGAAAACTAAAGCTGCAAACTTTCATTTTATTTTTGTAATATCTCACGAGGTTTCTCTTTGCCAGTTTTTAAATTTTAGTTGTGTGTCTGGCAATTGTATTACTCTTATGAATGTTAAACTAGATTAACAAGATGTTTACATTTTGTGAATAAAATGTTAGTAGTGTTTTACCATGTACAACTAGCTGCCACAAAAGATAGGGGGTTGTAGGGGGTTGTCGGGACATTGTGAGATGGCTGCCAGCGTGTTCTGGGGGGTTGCTTACTGGCCCAAGTCAGACAAGCCCACCTACTGTACTGTTTGTTGCTATTCTATTCTTTGATAAGTCTTCTTTGACCACTTTTTCTTTGGTCTGAAATTTCAAATGTGTAGCATAATCATAATCATGAGAAATGTTTAATAGATAAAATTAATTGTGAGATGGCTGCCAGCGTGTTCTGGGGGGTTGCTTACTGGCCCAAGTCAGACAAGCCCACCTACTGTACTGTTTGTTGCTATTATATTCTTTGATAAGTCTTCTTTGACCACTTTTTCTTTGGTCTGAAATTTCAAATGTGTAGCATAATCATGAGAAATGTTTAATAGATAAAATTAGCATCTATTCAAATCTAACCTTAAAGGGATAGTTCACCCAAAAATGAAATTACCCCATGAGTTATATTAAAAAATGTCATGTCTCTTCCAAGCTTTATAATGGCAGTGAATGGGGGTAGAGATTTTGAAGGCCAAAAAAGTGCGTCCATTCATCATAAAAAGGCTCCGGGGGGTTAATAAAGGCCTTCTGAAGTGAAGCGATGCATTTGTGTAAGAAAATATCCAGATGCATATGACTTCCAGTGACACTTCTTGCTTCGGCTTCCCTTGTTTCACTATTCACAACACACTTAGATTGTGATTCCCAATTCACTTACATTTACATTATGTTTTTTTTTTGGGTGGACTATCACTTTAAGGCCAGAAATACACTTAAAGGGATAGTTCACCCAAATGAAAATTTTGTCATCATTTACTCACTCTCATGTTTTCCAAACCTGGATACCAAATTTTGGCAACCAAACAGTTGCTGGTAGCCAATAATAATAATAATAATAATAAAATAAAATACTATGGGGGTCAATGGCTACCAGCAACCACTTGGTTACCAACATTCTTCAGAATATCTTCTTTTGTGTCCAACAGAAGAAAGAAACTCATACAGGTTTGGAACAACTTGAGGGTGAGTAAATGATGGTAGAATTTCATTTTTGGGTAAACTATCCATTTAACACAAGTATGTGAGCGCTTGACCACTGCACACTTGCGTTCGTTTATGAATTGCATACCAAAACATTTTTCAATGTAGCAATGTGAGAAGCCGATCTTGCGTTACTAGAAGCTAATAACTGAATGCAAGTACACCCAATGACAAAACACTCTTCGCATACTTGCATAAAGTATGTTTCTGGCAAAGTATGAGTTACTTAGCTAGGATCACTACAGGCTCTTACTTTTGTGGTGTTAAAAAGTTATAAAATAAAAACAAAAATGTCAGACAGTAGTTGCATTTGCCTTTTTTTAAGCAACTTAAATATATATATTTTCTCCCTAAATAGAAAAAAGGTGTGTAGAGCATTGGTTTTATTTTAATGAATCACAATCTTAATGAATATTTAAAAAAATCTCCTCTTGAGTTTTGTGTGAGAGACTGAAAAGCAAAAAGTTATCAAAGTATGCATGCTTTTGATCTTCTCTTTTTCTGATATGCTGTCATGAATGTGTATGTGAGTGTGTGTGTATGTATGTGTGTGAGCAGGATAGAGCGTTTGAAGCTGAGCAGTGATGTGTCTGTACTGAAAATGTCCTTTTCTTTGTGTTCATTAGGCTTAGTATTCTCTTTGGTCAAAAGAGGCCTTTGTAAAGAATGTTAACCCCACATTGCAATAAGTCAGAGTCATCTTTATGTTCTCAAAAGCAGTTTGTATTTGGTTTTTCTTGAAGGAGGACTTAGTCCCAAAAAGTAGTATTTTGTTTAATTATTTTATTTTTACATCCACTAAACTGGCCTTGGAATCATCTTGTAAAAATGTGTAATCTTTGGCATAGCTCGTTCTACTCAACCTGACATTGTTTTTTTTTTTTTTTCGAATGCAATAAAAGTGCATTTTAAGTGTAACTGAAGATTCCAAATACATAACTCAAACCAACTCACAACAGGGTACATGTGATGACATCAAGGGGCGTTTCTATGACTAATATTTGAATTTGTGAAGTTGTGTAGGAATATATATATATATAAAAAAAAAACAAGACATCTGATTGGTGGAGGCCCTTAACCAGCACCAATCAGTGATCATGTCACTCTACCATCACTGATGCGTGAGCTGCAGGCTTTGATAAATCTGCTCTAAATGTAATGCCAAACTAATGTCTGGTGATTGGGAACAGGGTTAAGTCAGTCTTAACACAGACGAGCACTTACACAACATACAAGATATACAGTTTTTTAAAGGCATATTGCTGTCAAATAAAAATACATGCTTACATATACAGTTAGATATGCTTGACACACATAATGTACTTTAATGTCATGTGTGAGATACATTGAGACAGATACGCTCATATTTGGCCACACACGTCACCCCCATTCTTCAGGTCCTCGCAGCATGTCATCCCTGATATGTCTGAGTCATTTACTCTAAAGTAGGTGACTGTGTCAGTGGCCATTAAAATATTAACACATACTGACAGAAGGGGCTTTTCTGGACTTTCAGTTGTTGAAGTCTTTAGTTACGGCCTTAATGTGTGTTTGATAGCCTGATAACCAGTTTGACCAATTTTTACTCATATTCGTATTTCTAAATATAAAATATAAACATTACATTCTAAAAAATGGCCCACTGCACAGACTAAACACATATATTCACTCATCTAAACATAGTAATTACATTTATATCATATTACAGTAGTACCTTTACTGTTTATGCTTTCATAAATACAATTACTTTTGTTATTTGTAGAATTTCAAACATACATTTAATGTCCAATAAAATGCATACTGTATGCAATGCAGCAAAATGTATATTTTAGTAGGATTTTTTGTGCTCCATTTGTTTGCCATCGCTCCTTCAGTGAAGTCTGAAAAGTTTAATGGAGTAAATTAGGCAAAAATGTTAAACTTTATGCAAAATGCATTTTGTCCTACTGTATTTTTCAGATGTGTTTTGTCCAAATAAATGCTTTTTACACTACTGTAGTGAAGTGACTTGACTGGCAGATAATTTCTCACAGATTAATCACAATTAATCGATAATCATATGCATTGCTGATTATTTTCATTATCCATTATTATCAATATTAGTTGTTGCAGCCCTACATCACAGTTTGTTCACTGTGACAAATTGTAAAATAATTTTTTATATATTTTCCATTTTAGTAATTATATTCAAAAAATGTTGTGATTATTTAGTTTATAAGCAATGAAATAATAAGCTGAAAGATAATAAATAGTTATAAATAAAATAGTAAATAATTTAATATAATTAAAATAATAAAAGTATATCATATAAATGTCTGTATGTCAATTCTCAGACACATAAAATGTTAAATGAATTGTAATTTATCATAAGCAAAATATTAGTAGATTTCTCGTGTTAAGAAGTTTTAGCAATATTAAATAAATGAAAGGATGCTCTTACAGTATGTTCAAACATGCGCTCATGTTTGCGTGTGTGTGCTATTTTTAGCGCATGAATGAATACTCAAAAGATGCTGTGCTTATAGATATGGGTCAGGAAACAAAAGGAGACTAAAAGGAGAATGAGATGGGGTGGGGGAAGCTCTACAGCTACTCTGTGCTGTAGAGGAAGCACAGAGTGAGCATGGCACGGGAGTGAGATACAGAGAGAAAGAGAGAGAGAAATAGATCAGCATCTCCAGGCAGTGGAGAAGTCGACGCCCAGCACTGATTCCAGAAGCAGCTCATCACTCACTCCCTCAGTCTCTTCCGTCAATCCTCTGCTTTCCTCTCCCTCATGTCCTAGATTCACTGGAGCACTTTTCTCCTGAGGAACTTGTCATCGTAACATCCCCAGAGCATTTTTTAGATAAAAACTCTCTTATCGGAAGCTGGAAACTTTGAATCTCCCTCATTTGAATGGATGAAGTCAGTCTGCTGTCATCCTTTGAGGGGGAAGCTTCCTCATTTCCTTTCCGCTCTGATCCTTGTTCGGTGCGGATGATGGAGTGATGTGTCTTAGGATGGAGAGATTTGTGCTGGGGCTGGATATCTGAGAGCTGGGTTAGTTCCGACTGGGCTTCGGACACGTGTCTTTTAGCAGACTTTTGAAAGCAAGCTGAAGAGGTCACATCTGATTCACAGGTTCACAGAAGTGTGTGTATGTTTCTGGGACCGTTTGCAATGGGTTGCACAGCAAGTGTGATTCTGTTTGAGGGACTGCGGCGTGTGTTGCACAGGAACTGTGGATATGTGTGTAAACCAGAGCTGGAGGCTGAAGAGCCAGAGGAAGAAGACACACTCAGTCGCAGAGAATCATTGGCAATCACACTACCAGCAGCTGCATCATCGGTACTATGTGTGTGTGTGTGTGTTGCTTTTTTCTAAAGTTGTGCTTTAGACATCATATAACTGTTTTTTATCTTTATATAATGAATTGTGTACAGAGTTAAGGGCTTTCCTCTGACAGTATTACTCAGCACTCTCTGAAGTAGCAGTTTGCTGAGTGGAATGTTTCTTCAAGTGTGTGTGGGTGTGTGTGGAAGTGTGCCTGTAGGTTTATGTATTATGTATCTCTCTGAAAGTCGTGTAGTGGTTATTAAGTATACCTGGGTATTCCTTCTGTTACTAGGGTGGTTTGAATTGCCTAGTAAAATCCCCCCCAAAAAGATGTATCTCATATGTGGCTCATATACTGTATGTTCATAGATATGTTTACATGAGATTATGGGTGCTGTGTGTACATTAATGAGGAAAAAAAATTAACTTAAATGATTTTAGCAAATGGCTGCAATATAACAAAGAGTGAAAAAATTAAGGGGGTCTGAATACTTTCCGTACCCACTGTATATACTAGGCTGGTTTGAAATAGACAGTAGAGATAGGACAGAAAATTAGGGGGAGAGAGAGGGAGAATGGGATTGATCACCATGACTCAAAATAGAGCCCAAGGAATTCTATAATAGAGTATAGTATAGTAGAGAGATTATAGATAGATAGATAGATATAGATAGAAAAATATTATACAATAATTAAATTACTTAATAATACATTCTCAAGTAATATAATGATTAAAGGGTAAGCATTGGAGTCCAACCTAAAGCAATCTGGAGGCATGCAGCAGTGGCCAGTGATTATTTGCTGTCTGGCATGAATAGACTGTAACTGGCAGTAAGTGTGGCTCTGCAACACAGATGGAGATGTGGGACATGAAGCTGAAACTACTTGTCTGAAGCATGTGCTCCACAGCAAGACTATGACTCCAAGTGACACATAATCTTGCAGTACAGTGACAACATGGCAGTTTTTTCCAGACAGAGAGACAGAGAATGAGAACAGAACATTGATTAGTCTGAGCGACCCATCTGCTCGCTAATAAAGCTGCATGTAACTGAGGCTTGATCACAGGTTAATCTTTCCTCCATAATGCAGAAAACATAATCAACTTTTCCATGATCTACAATAGTTGTGTGAGCCTCTCTCTGTTGGGATCATATATCACACATGCTTTCAATCAGACGTGCTCAACTTATCTCTACATAATGTGCTGTTCTCCACAGCTTATGCTTTCACTAAAAGGTGCGTAAACCCTGCAAAACGCTCTTATCACACTGTCAGCTGCTACACAGCACCAGCTGGCTGAAGTTCAGGCCTAGCCGTGAATCTCCCACTGTGGATGGGTGTATACAGTGAGGTCGGGGCTTTCTGGATGTATTTTTTTTCTGTAAGTGGTCCCCGCCCTGGCTCCCTGCCCTGACCCCCTTTGGGAATCTTCCCAATTATTGCGTCAAAGTGGGATTATGCAATTCACCCAAGCTAATGTCATAGCTCAAGGGTGTGGGGAACAGAGTGCATATGTGTGTGTGTAGGTCATTGATGTGTTTCATGTGTTTGTAGTTGTTCATAGACAAGACGTTATTGATTGAATGTTTAGACACACAATGACATAAAGTCGTACTATTAATTAGTTAGGGATGCTTGTTAAAACAAGAACATTGCTTATATCCTTATCACTTAGGATTAATATTTTTATCCGCAGTTAGAGATGTCATGACATCAGAAATCAAATTTTCCTTCATCTTATGGCATACAATAGTCTTTGTATCATTAAACATCTTGCAAGTTTCATAGTTTAAAACGTCCTCCACAGTCCAACAAGAACATTTAAAGGGATAGTTCACCCCAAAATAACAATTCTGTTATTAATTACTCACCTTCATGTCGTTCCAAACCCGTAAGACCTTCGTTCATCTTCGGAACACAAATTTAGATATTTTTGATGAAATCCGAGAGCTTTCTGACCCTCCATAGACAGCAAGGGAACTACTACGTTCATGGCCCAAACGCAGTAAGGACATCGCACACATGCATCGTCATACTCTCGTGAATGGCGGCGGAGACTGACCGGAAGAGAAGAAATTGTTGTTGTTATTTTAGTTTTCTTTTGCGCACAAAAAGTATTCTTGTAGCTTCATAAAATTAAGGTTCAACCACTGATGTCACATGTACTAGTTTTAATGTCCTTACTACATTTCTACAGGGCCTTGAACTTGGTAGTTCCGTTGCTGTCTATGCAGGGTCAGAAAGCTCTCGAACGAAGGTCTTACGGGTTTGGAATGACATTAGGGTGAGTAATTAATGACAGAATTTTTGGGTGAACTATCCCTTTAAACCAAGCTCCAAAAAATGGCTCGTTTGGACGTTGTGGGATTTGTGAGGTCATATGGGCAAATTCATTATCATGCGACTGCCTCCAGTGCAAGACATCAGAGAATATAAATTTTAGTCATGAAACTCTGATGGAGTATGTTTATAGATCTTTAAAGAGATTAAAATTGACATAGTTTGGTTCTGTGTTTGCTGTATGCAAATCTGCAGCACGCTATCAGAAACCCTTCACCTCCCCCAGCTCCACCCTTTTGGATCTGCTATGGGTAATTTCATGTAAAGATTTTGTGCAGCAGCAGTATGTCTTACATGCACACATCAGCTTGTCTGTGGATGTATTGGCAGTAGCAAGTCACCATACTTGCTCTACAGCAGCAGCAGCAGCAATAATCAACAGCAGCAGCAGCAGTGTAGCAGATTTATTCCACCAAGACTGAATACATGAATACTGCCATATCCATTTCCATACTAAAATGTTCAGAGAGTTGCCATTACAGAAATGTTTACTGAAAAATTACTGAAGTTTTACATTATTGCACCAATGGCCGCGGCCACTGGCGCTCAGATGCTTAACAGAGGAAACCTGTCTACACCAGATGCGAGCTTCAAGTTAAAAACAGATAGAAACTATTATAATCACTGACTCTGTCTACACTGGATATACAGTATACAGAGTCCCATTTAATTTCTGATGTACTCCACGTGCTTGAGCTACTCCCAACAGGACAAATGGAAGAATAAAGGGAGGTTCACTTTGAAGCGTCCAGTTTAAACAGCATGTTTGCATCTGTAAAGCCTTCAGAAGGGTCCAGCGTCAGGAACAAGTAATTATTAAAACAAACAAAGCAATGTCCTGTCAACAATGTAGAACAGGGGTTTTCAACCTTTTAGGACATGCGCCCCCCCCCAAGTTTGTCTAATTTCACTCTCGCCCCCCCCAACATCCAACAACCCCTCCCCCCGGTATTACCATTAAAGCTATTAAATCAGCGAACAATTTTTATTTTGCTCTTTTTGATTAACATTATTTACATAAGAAATGCACGGATCCGTTATACTGATGTACATTTGATATTTTCTTTACTGTTTACATTCACTTAAAACAACCGACTGTGCTTACAAGGATACTTGTCAAGACAGCCATTGGTATTCACCTGCTGTCTGAGAAGGCTATCTGTTTGTGCACTTCAGGTGTGTGAGCGGTGCGTATAGAAACTCTTTATCACAGTGCGCGAGTACCGAATTGAGATGTCTTGGGCTTAAAATTATTTTAATGTTTAAACTGACAAGACTTAAAACACGTGAGAATGAAAAACTTTCTCGAGGAAGCAGCACTGGCCTGATCGTTAAGATCGTTTTGGGGGGCTAAGGTGACAGATAGGGGGGCTGAAACCCACCTAAAAAGGGTTTAGAACCACCCCTGGTATAGCGTGCGTAATTATATTGAAACATAAATATATAACCTGTTTACCTGATTTAATGTGATGGCTGAGCCTGTTTCTGAGATAACAACATGCCAGTCCGTAGTTGGATTTCCGACACGGCTAATCGTCTTACACTGTCAATAAGCATGACCAGGGTTGCCAGGTTTTCACAACAAAACCTGCCTAATTGCTACTCAAAACTATCCCAAAACTACAAAACGCGGCAACAGTGTTAAAGTAGCCCAATTCCGCTGGAAAACCACGGACTTGGCAACACTGAGCATGACTGATACTCAAGCCAACTCTGCTCTAACTGTCGACTAGCAGTGGGAGTCAGATTGCTCCCTAGTGGATGGCTAAAGATTTGTTAACTCACATAAATCCTCAAGGGAACGTCTCTGAATTAACTGATGCTCGCGCCCCCCTTGACAAGTGCTGGCCCCACAGGTTGAAAACCCCTGATCTAGAACACCTTAGAGTTGTGGCAGCGAATTCAGAAAATCATAAAAAAGTAATATTATTGAAATATTAATTATAAATTGCTTTCTTTGTGTAGACTATTGTCTGCTATCTTGCCCTTCCTGAGGGCGACCTTTGACCCCAGAGAGGTGACTACAGGAAGTGTGTGTGTATGTGTTTGTGTACACATGTGCTCCCGCTGAGTGTCTGAATATGAATGGATGTCAATCATACACCATGTCGCCTGACCTTTCCCGAGGACACCAGAGTGCTGGACTGGTGCAGATAAGCAGATCTGTAATTGTGTGTCTTATCCTGCTGTGTGAATGTACTTTGAAGGAAATGAGTTGTTTATAATATGAGACTATCTATTTTTCTTATGAAAGATCTCTGTATGGAGTTAAAGAGACAGATGAATGCAGGGCGATATTTTGGTGGTTTTGCACAGATTATGTTGTATGTATGATAACTCATGTTGGACTGTTGATCCAGGATCATCAAAAGATGTTGATCCAGGAACATGTCTTACTTGGCAAAATCACGGCGACCGTACTATACAATATTAGTATACTATATGAATCTATACTATGCTATATAATCTTCTACGAATCCAACAGTAGTTTCAGCTCACATTTAACCTAAAAAACAATACATTATGTTTTAAAAATGGAAAATTAATTGGCACTGTAACGTTATTTTTATTATTTTCAATTAAGCACATTTTCCCTTCAAATTCTCATTACTGTAAAACAGATTGTATAATGACTAAATACTTTTGCTCACATTTATTTTACAGTTGGTTAGTATTTCCCATAATTCTGAAAGGGAAATAAAAAACCAACAAATACTGTAAACAATACAGTAAATTTGTAGGAACAATAAAATTAATTTGGTGTAGAAACCATTTTCACTCAGAAATTGCTAGTAAATTTCACAGTTACAAAGACTAAAACGTGAAATACTGAAGTAAACTATTTTCTTGTAGTATTTTCTTAAAAATAAAATATAAAAAGTATTACAATAATTTTACTTTTATTTTCAACTTCGAAAAATATTTTTTACAGTGTACACAGAAAAAAGTTTGGTCACTCAGAAATTGCTGAATTTCACAATTACAAAGATAAACAGCAAGTAAAACACTGAATTAAATATTTTTTTTTTTGAAGTAGAAAGACTGAAATTTTCTTGTATTCTTTTCTTTGTTTTATTTAAAACTTTTGCTTTATTTTCAAATATCTTGTACAATCATCTTTGCATACTTAACAATTTAAATAATAATTTATGAATAAATAATAATAATCAATAAAGAATCATTTATTTTCTGCAGCATGATGGGGATTTGTGTGGGGAAATGAGCTTAATTATCATTAAAATAAAGTTATGATTAAAATGAAGTTATAAAACAAAATATATAAAAAAGCTTAACATTCTTAATGCATTTTGTATTATTTATTTGTTGATATTTAGGGTAAAATATAATCCAGACAGGTTTTATGATTCACCAAATAAGTGAAAACTAATTTGCTGTGTGAGTGTATACATATGGACAGTGTATGTGTGAGAGTGTTGATGTACTGTATGTGTGTGTTTAGAGCTGTTGCACCTGTGTTGGTCAGTAGTGAAGCTCAGATTCACTTCAAAAGCTCAGTTTCGTTTAAAAAACCTTCCTGATTTATTGAATTATAGAATGAAATTGTGTGTGTTTGTCTGTGTGTGTACAATAGTGTGTGTCCATGTGTCTGTGGCAAATCGGAGCAAGAGTACAAGGATTTACAGCCCAGTTAAACAGCAAGGGCCGTCTGCTCCTACCTTAAGATCCTCCCTCGGCCTGAAGGGAGGGAGACAGTTTAATGAGATTCCCTTTCCCCTCCTCTTCCGTTGTAGTTCCAGCTTGACATTTGACACAACACATTTCTGCAGTCCTGCACACATAAACATGTGTGTGTGTGTGTGTGTGTGTGTGTGTGTGTGTGCAAATGAGTGTGCGTGCCAGACGTTTGTCAGGATGTTCTTCAAAAAGAAGCATCAGTGTCTTCCAAATGCTGCACATACATGTGTGTGTGTGTGAGTGTTTAAATGACTGTGCCTAGCCTTGGCAAGTTCCTAATTAGTCTCATATTGTATTCATTAGTAGGTGTTTGTGTTGGCTATGTTGAGTGACCTGTGGGAATTGCGGTTCAGTCTAATGGCTGGCATTCAGGCTGGCACGTTGGCTGCTTGTGTTGCCAAAATATTGATTTTGTAAAATCCATGCAAAGTGTAAGACTAGAACACTTCTGAATGAAGGGAGTCCCCGTTAATGCACGCAATAAGTGGATTATGGTCAAGAAATTCTCCACACACACACACACACATGAACACACTGGTTTAAACCCCACAGGGTTTTTATGAAGACTTAATGGAGATCTGTTACACTACTTTTAACATTGTCTCTTAAAATAAAATATACATACAAATATAAAAACAGATTCACCTGAGAGTTGCTAACATACAGTAAGAGTATAAGTGGTATTAAATGATGTGCAATAGGTCAGATAAATTTGTCTTGGATTAATTCAATGAGAAATGTCAGTTCAAACGGAAATCTCTGACTTCTAACTGCACACATTAAAGGAGTAGTTCACCCAAATGTTTGTTCTTCATCGGAAAAATTTGTAGAAATTGAGTATTACAGGCGCATCTCAATAAATTAGAATGTCGTGGAAAAGTTCATTTATTTCAGTAATTCAACTCAAATTGTGAAACTCGTGTATTAAATAAATTCAATGCACACAGACTGAAGTAGTTTAAGTATTTGGTTCTTTTAATTGTGATGATTTTGGCTCACATTTAACAAAAACCCACCAATTCACTATCTGAACAAATTAGAATATGGTGACATGCCAATCAGCTAATCAACTCAAAACACCTGCAAAGGTTTCCTGAGCCTTCAAAATGGTCTCTCAGTTTGGTTCACTAGGCTACACAATCATGGGGAAGACTGCTGATCTGACAGTTGTCCAGAAGACAATCATTGACACCCTTCACAAGGAGGATAAGCCACAAACATTCATTGCCAAAGAAGCTGGCTGTTCACTGGTGAATTGGTGGGTTTTTGTTAAATGTGAGCCAAAATCATCACAATTAAAAGAACCAAAGACTTAAACTACTTCAGTCTGTGTGCATTGAATTTATTTAATACACGAGTTTCACTTAATTTTAATTTGAGTTGAATTACTGAAATAAATGAACTTTTCCACGACATTCTAATTTATTGAGATGCACCTGTACATCACTTGCTCACCACTGGATCTTCTGCAGTAAATGGGTGCTGTCAGAATGAGTTCAAACAGCTGATAAAAACATCACAGTAATCCACAAGTAATCGACACAACTACAGTCCAATTAATTTATTGTGAAATGAAAAGCTGTGTGTTTGTAGAAGGTTTTTAGCATCAAACTGTTGTTTTCAGGTAAAATACGAGAGAATCAGGAGAGACATATGCACAGATCAAGCTCTGTTTACACGCAAAAACAGTCCAAAACCGTTCTAAACCAATATTGTGAAGTTTTTATCAACTGTTTGGACTCTCATTCTGATGGCACCCATTCACTGCAGAGGATCCATTGGTGAGCAAGTAAAGATTAATTTCTCCAAATCTGTTGAAGAAACAAACTCATCTACATCTTAAATGAAGATCAGTAAATTTTCAGCTAATTTTCATTTTTAGGTGAAAAAGTCCTTGCATATCTAGATAAATCAGAGTACAGTTTGTGACATTGTTGTCTTTTCTGAAACTTGATATTTCGCCAGATTGCTCAGTAGGAGAAACAATTGAGATATCACAAGAACAGCTGATGATTGCATTACCATATTATTCTGGAGTTTGATGCTTGAATGCTTGACATTTTTTACAGGTTTTTTTTCTGATTCTGACTGTCATTTCATTGTGCACTGGCACATTTTTGTCATGTTTTCAGCGCATTGTTTGCACATGAATATATTAAGCCAGAGATTGACATCATTATATTTACAAAGACATTGTAAATCAAAGGCATATTGTGTTTAATAAGTGCTCACTTGCACATTTCAGAGATGGTTGTGGCAAACAGCTTTATGAAAGTGTGTGTGCGTGTTGGACAGGAAATATTTCTCCCCAGAGGTTACCATCTTTTCCATGATATCTTGGCCAGTTAGTGCCTGAGGCCTGCCGCTCAGTGCTGTGTGTCCCCATAAAGCAATGATGTCACAATGGACATTGTAACAGAGACCTTTTTGCCTTTCTTTATTGGGTGATGTAGGCTTGTTGGTGCTGACCATAGCCAATCATAGCGTGGATTATGGGAAGCAGAGTGAAGTGCCTGGTACAGTTCAACACAATACTCATTCACAACTCTCTTATGCCTTCACTTCTATCTCACTCACTAACAAACAGAACAGAGTAACGGCACAAAGACATTTGTGTTTGTCTTTGGCTCCTGTAAAATATATTTTATTTTAAGATTTTGTACGTTAAAGATAATGCAGAGGATTTTACCTGACAAATGATATAATGACAAATTTTCCTTGATCCTTTGAGATACCAAAGGTCATTGTACGTTGAATTGATACTATAACATTCAGATCTCCAACGTTTTTCACAGTCCCTAAAAACTAAGATAGATAAATGGCCTGGTCTGAACTTTCTGACATCAGAGTACAATGACTGGCCACATTTAGACATCAGCAACATCAGTCACAATGAGGTAATAAGGAGAAATAAAGTAGATATACTATTCTTAATAGCAAAAGAACTAGGAGTAAAATGAGGGAAAGTTTCTTTCTGTGCAAATCAGTGATACACAGTGGACTTCTGAATATGACAACATGGCAGAAGTAGTATGTCTGATCATTTTTTCATAAACATATTCACACTACATGTATATAGAACATATTGTTTAACAGTTGCAAAGTACATTTAAAACCATATGTAGTGCCTACTAGTTTCGGATGCACCCTCTCTGGGTTTGGATTTTAATCTGTTGAAAATTTTTTCAAATTTTCCTTCGATTAAGGTGAAGCGCTTTTGAGACATTGCCTACCTTGCCTCCTCAAAGAAAGCAACGATAGTGTAAATCCTCTTTAAAAAACATTCTTACATTTTACTTATGATTTACACAGTAAATTAAAAGTGTACCTCAGGGGAAAAAATATTGAGTATATGACGCCCTTAATGTCCTGACTGAATTCATAACAATGCTTTTGATAACACACCAGAGGATCTTCAGTCACTTAACAAAAGCAAAAGCAAAGCCTTCCATGAGCTTTTCTAACTGATGGTCATTTTTTCTTCTGGTATACTTCTGTTGAACTTGTGTGTGTGTGTGTGTGTTTGTCTCCAGGTAAAACCAAAAGTGATCGAGCCGTTGGACTATGAGAGCGTACTTGTCCAGAGGAAAACTCAAATACTAAGTGATGTCCTCAGAGACATGCTGCAGTTTCCTATTGATGACTTTCAGGTAAGAACGTCTGTTTATCTGTACACATCCAGCTCTCAGACCATCTGCTCTCCCCTCAGTATCCATTCCGTCATTGTTCTGTCATCTATTTTTCCCTGCTAGAGGCTCATGTACACTTTCAGTTCTGTCAGTATTTTTTGTTCTCTCTAATTCATGCTGTGATTTCCTCTGAAATTTTATTTTTCAGCATAATTCTGAGAGCTGAGTAACCTGTGCAGATGTTAATTTTCGCTGTCTCTCTGTGGTGTGTCTTGAGTTTGCTTCCTCCTCCGGCTCACTAGTCATGCATCACTTTTCTTTCTGTGTTCACAAGAGCCTGCTTTTCCATCAATCACAACCACTATACGACCCTCAAATAACATTACAGTAACATTGTCTCAGGGGATTTCTCAAGCTGCTTCTCTGAATGGAACCATCTACTTATTTTCCTTTAGAAATGGGTGTGTATGCAAGAGATCATTGTTATGGGCCTTGGTATATGAGGAACAAAAAAACAGTGTTCTGTAAGCAACACACACACACACACACACACACACAGGTTCTCATACAACGCTTCAGCAGTGTATAAAGTCATGCCCAGTCCAGTCGAGGCTAGTAAACTGACTTCAGAGCATAGAGCACGCCTCAGACTGGTTAGGGATGAGTTCACCAAGATTATTTTAGTGCAACAGCATAGTTTGCTTATTTAAGATTCTACAAGCACACAAGCTGGTTAAAGTGAGAGCAGCGTTTCATGTAAAACCCAGGGCTATACAGCGATGGCCATTTTAGCTTCATATTCAATGTTGGTTTCACATAAGGTGTGCTGGAGTATGAATGCAGACTGAGACGACTCCTAGAAAGGCACATCTGAACCTCTGTATAATGATAAAGCCAGAGACATGACCATAACCCCTACTGTATATGCTAGTTGTTAGTTTGGTTCAAACCCTAAATTTTGATATAATATTAATCAAAAATATTCATACAAAGTAAAAGGATTAATTATTATAAAGGCTATACTTAATCAATATATTCTTTCAGTGGCGTAACTTTGCTTTGAAAAGTGGTGGGGACACTGCGCAACTCGTTTTGCTATTTTTTTATTTAATAACCTAATTTACTTGGGGACTGGGTTTAGAGTTGGACAAACTTAAAGGCAGAGTAAGTGATTTCTGGTAGCCAATGTTGACATTTGAAATCACCAAAACAAACATGCCCCTACCCCAAAAGGGTATTGCCCCTATTTTGATAGCTCCGCCCCACATATACTGTACGTACGCAACCCAGGCAATGATTAGTTCTGTGAAACAAAGCAAAACCAATGTTACACCGTGTCTACAGACGTGAGGCGCGGCGCAGCGCAGCGCAACAAATCCCCGACAGAAAACTGCTGCCGGGTTCTATTTATGACGTGCTGACAAATTTTTCAACGGTCGTTTGATCGCATCCAGTGTAGGCAGACTTTAGCTGTTGTAGACACGTTGTTACTCACCTATTGAGAAGAAAAAAAGCAACCTCGGCATCTGATCGCAGGCCTCCGCTCCTTGAGTTCTCTCCAGCGCTGGAAAGCTGATCCGATATTTACACGGGTCCTACTTCTTGCCTTGTCGTTCCGCATTCGGTTTCCTCTTTTGTTTTTTATCTGCCATCTCTATCTTTCTGTTGCTCGGCTCGGCTTAATGTCATTCCCATGCACTGAACGCGCTCTCCTCCACATCACGAGTAGACACGCCCCCTATTGATGATTGGCTACCAGTTTGTTTTGCGATTCGGCCCGAATCAGTTTTCTAAAGTGTTTTTGAAAAATCACTTACTCTGCCTTTAATTTTTGCTTTTCAAAAATACATCAATGTCAGTTGGTTGCACGAGCACGAATTTTAATCAATGCATGCTGATGAACTTTTATCGTAGTTTATAGTTATATGGAAACGAAAGTAGTTAACATTCCACCCATTCTTTTTCATCAGTAGTATTATTTGTGATTTGAGTTTTGTGAACGGGAGTTCCTCTTTTGCTTTGTTATAAGCCAGCTTCAGATGCTTCACTTTCGATTTCATGATCTTGTCAGGTTTTACAATAAAATATAATTGTCTGTTTAGCTTACATCTATACACCTTTCACCTTTTAAGACTAAAAAAAAGAAGATGGATTCATTATTTTTAATTAAAATGCACAACAACAATAAAACAGTAAGATTCAATGACAAACTACACTCTTAAAGGGGCTTCAAAAGGTTCTTCAAGCGATGCCATAGAAGAACCATTTTTGGTTCCACAAAGAACCATTCAGTCAAAGGTTCTTTAAAGAACCATCTCTTTCTTACCTTTTTGTAATCTGAAGAACCTTCTTTCACCACAAAGGACCTTTTGTGAAACAGAAAGGTTCTTCAGATGTTAAAGGTTCTTTATGGAACCATTTAGACAAAAAGGTTCTTCTATGGCATCGTGAAGCACCTTTATTTTTAAGAGTGTAGCTTACAAAACCTTATTAACAAAAACAAATAAGATGAGGCATGGCATAGGCCTACACGCTGTATTAGGCTATATAATGACTAATACATTACAGAACGTTTAGCAAACACTGAGGAATCAAAAAAGCCTCCATAGCATAACGTCAGGTAAACAGCAAAGATAAGCTTTTCAAAATGAAAACAAAACAAAAAGAAAAGTAAAACTAAACTTGTAAAAATGTTTTTCCCCCCCACAGGAATACCAACATGTTCACCTTCTCTGGTTTAAGAAGCAGTCTTTTACTTTACTTAAGCGTGAAAACCATCAATATTCGCGTCATTTTTGCTGAGCGCACCTTCTGCAATTAATAGTAAATATAACCAAAACAGGTTATTATAATTTTTATATGAATAATAAAATAAATTTAAGGAAAACTCGCCCACTCGATTTTGTAATATTCTTTAATTTTGTAGTCCGTATGAAAAGGTGCATTTCTATTAAAGGCAACCTCATCTTTGCACCCGACACTGACTCAGAAAGCACTAGTTTATTAATAATAATTAAAATGTCTTCCTTTCCCCCTGACACATTCATAATCACTTTCCCGGTGCTTTGAGGCAATTGCTTTATGCGCGAGCTTGAGCGCAGAATAGGCTCTAGCCTAATACGTCTGCCTATAGCCTATATTGAAGTATGGTGAATATATTATTATATTAATCAATTTAATATAACGTGCGACTAGTTGACTAGAAAAATCTTTAGTAGAGGGCAGGCCTACTTAGCACAAGGAAGCTCTCCATTTTTAAAATAAAATGCTATAGCCTAATGACATTACGAAAAGTGCGACAGCTGCAAATCACGTCGTTATTGCACTGCACGAAGTTATGCATGCGTAAGGAGTCAAATTTTTTTTTTTTTTATCACCCTAATTAGATTATGAAGAATGATTTCACTCACTGATAGTGTTGTTTATTTGCACATGTTTTCTGTATTGTGTTAGCATATACGATTCATTAAAGGAATTATGCAAATCAGGTTGCAAACACACCCAGTCATTTTGGTGCCTAGTCTAATGCTATTTGCATGCTGCTACAGTATTTGCATTCCTCAATTTAAAGGATCTGAGAGGATGCAGTGGAATACCATAATCTGACACACTTTACTGAGACTGTACTGCATCACCCAATCACTGCAGTCCAAGCACCTGAATCATCTCTTAAAAATGCACTGGAAATATGACTGGAAACGGTTCTCTTCTCAAGCATTTGATCATCATTTGACGAATTACTGCTGTTAGATCAGAAAATGCAGGCAAATATCTTGCTTTTTACAGGTGGTAATAGTGCAAAGGTATTTGTATTTGTGCAAATAGGGCTGAATTTTGCAAACAAGGTGCAATCTAAACCTAATATTACGTATTATTTACATTAAAATGAGACGTGGTTGTTCTTATAAGAATAATATGACTTAATTTAACCCTATAAAGCCTATATTATAATATTTGATATGAAAATTTTTAAGGCCTTTGAATTATCATCTCTTTAACATCTCTTTCAGAAATGTCAAAAAAAAAAACAGTTTATCAATTTAATTAAACATTAGTTACATTAATTAGATTTATTAGGTTATTTAGATTTATCTCTATGTCCCTGAACAATTTTGTAGAAACTACACTAATGTTGACTTACCATAAAACATAACTTCTTTTAACAAAACGTATTCAAAATGTATTCTAATTCTGATTGATAAATATTTGCATTTGCAAATCCCCTTTTTTTTTTTTTACCAAAAACTTAAATTATTCAAGTGCAAGGGAATATGGGAGATCAGTGATCTGCTCAGCAGCGTGTTGGTATGATCCTCCTCTCCAAACTTTTTAATATTTAATATTTTAAGTTGGCCTAAACATTGATTTTTATTATATATTGTATTTATTTATTCAATGCCAACTTTTTCTACATTAGATGATTCAATCAACCTTTAAAACAGAGTTTATCTGACAAAATGGAAGTGGGATTTGTTTTACAGTGAAGTAAGCACTCAAAACACCCTATCAACAACACAGCAATACACACACACACGCACAACGCTTCATAGGTACTACTCATGTTTTGTCCAGATGATGTAAAAATCTAGTTCTTATTTACAGTTTGTTTATTTTTATTGTTATTTTTTTTACTAAAGTTCTTGTGATCATTTTGCCCCCACGGGGTGAGATCTTGCGTGGAGCCCCAGATCGAGGGGGATTATCAGTGGTCTTGTATGTCTTCCATTTTCTAATAATTGCTCCCACAGTTGATTTCTTCACACCAAGCTGCTTACCTATTGCAGATTCAGTCTTCCCAGCCTGGTGCAGGTCTACATAGTTGAGGTATACCTATGATGAAAATTACAGGCCTCTCTCATCTTTTTAAGTGGGAGAACTTGCACAATTGGTGGCTGACTAAATACTTTTTTGCCCCACTGTATATATATATATATATTATTTTACTGTATTTCTATTTTACCACAAAGGAAAAATCAAAGTAACAGATGGAGTATAGAGATGGTTAGTTCAGAATAAACACTTGAATGCTTAATCAGAATAAACACTTGAATGCTTAGTTCAGAATGGTCTTAAATCTACTTTGTCAACTCATCTACTCTCTCGCTCCCTTCCTCTTTCTCTCCATTAATTGGATTTAAAATAAGAGTGAGAAAGCCATTTTGGGTTTTAGAGGCTTTTAGTTTCATCTTATCCCTTTAAGAACTGCTGATGACTAAATGCTTGCCTTGCCAACAAAGCAAATAGAATTGAATCTGCTTTAATGTAATGCCCAGAGGATATATTAGTGTCTGTTTGTGGTGCAGTGTGGTGACAGCTTTAACAGTGATTAGCACAGGGATACAGCCAGTGCCAGAGGAAATTATTTTTTAAAAAGCTGTTGCCACAGATTGCTTTGCAAAACATAAGACTTATTAGATTACTGGAAGTGTATTAGCCTTTTTGGGATTTGGGGTCCTTGTTTGTGTGTGTGCATGCTGGCATATGTGTTTATGTGCTTTCCATATGACAGTAGAGAGAAGACAGACATGTTTGATTTTTTTTTCTTTTACAGTGCATCAAGACCTACAACTCTGACTGGCATGTGGTGAACTACAAGCATGAAGATTATTCTGGAGACTTCCGACATCTTCCAAAGTAAGGACCACAAGACTGCTAAAAGTGATCGAAATAAAGAGAAAAGCAATGGAAAGAGGCAAAGATAGCTATTTGAAGTTATTTTAAGTCCAGCTGTTCTTTGTACATCACAAGTGGTTGACCGATATGTTGGCCAATATTTTTTTATTTTTGTCATCGGCCTTTTGCTGTTTGGCCTACAAGTATCGGAAGCGGGCTTTTAATTTGACAGCTCCAGGTTTTTCTTTTTTTTTTGGCTAGTGTCATTTATTTGGACAGTGCTAATAAATTATTAAACAGAAATGTTTTAAATAGAGAAAGTAAATGGAAAGTATTTTTTAAAGCTTTTCCCTTGCTATTATTTGTAATACTTTCTCATACCTTCAACATTTAGCAAATACACATTAATATCATTTTAACAAGTTTTTGAATATGTAATAAATATTTAAAATGAATTATTTAATTTAGTGTGATACCATAGAAGTAGTGGTTGACTGGCCTATTGTGAAGTAGATAAATAGGCCAATATTTGACATTTTAAAATTTTTAGTGGTAATTTTTCTGTTTAGCCGTTAATTTTTGGAAGCAGGATATTTTATTTTGATAGCTCTGAGAATCATTTAATACAATTTTATTTTTTATATATATACACATTTAATTTTAATTTTATTTTCTACTTAGAAAGCAGCTGCCTATGTAGGTAGTTGACAGCAAGGCAGCTCACTAGGTATTGGAATAAATCCCAAAAGTCATTGTTTGCCCACAGTGTGTTTGTGTGCGTGTGTGAAAGAGAGAGATGCTATTTTACTCACTAATTTTATCAGTGTCCTCGTCCTGTCCTGCCCCAGTGTTGACAGCAAGGTCTCGTCTAGAGCTAAATCGGGACATGCTCCTTTCTTCACACAACAACAACCCATCAGCAGCCCTTTTCCTATTTCCTCCTCTCTTTTGCTTTCTCTTCCTCTCGCTTTTGCCATTCAGCACATAAATACTCCACCTGTTTTAGGACAGGGCAGCAACCCAGACAAGTGTCTTTTGTCCACTGATGTCACTTCCTGTCTCAACTAACTGATGGGAGAAATTATGTCTTAGCGGTCAATAACTGGCAAATCACATTGTGGAGATCAGGAGACAGCAAGAGTCTGGCATTTGCTAAAGGTCGCAGAGGAAGCAGGAGGGATGATGGTGATGGAGGAGACAGAGATAATTTGTGCTGTGTACGTGAAGCTTCATTGTCATCGTCATCATGCATTACGATCCGCCCACCACTCATGATATTTCCTCTAATGCAGTTTCCTTGAACACACATACAGGAGTCAAACACTCGCACACGCACATGTGCACACTCATATGTGTTTTGCATCAGCTGTGTGAGTGATAAGAGCAACGGTGTCCTTGAGTAATACTTGCTGAACCTTTTTGTTAGACATGAATTGTTAGACAGTATGTGCTACAAACATGAATGATAATTTAGCTTGTTGAGATTTTTTTTGCCTAAAAACCACTCAGAACACCTTAGAAAATGCTAGCAACACTCTGGCAACCACCCTCAGTACTCTAGCTTTGTGACGTTGACTTTTGCACAGGCAAAAAATGTTAAAGTCTATCTGTCTTATGTTTGTTTTTTGTTTTTTGTTTTTTATAGTAAAGTTCCTCGGCCCGAGAAACTAGCTAGTCATGTATTTGAGGTGGACGAGGATGCAGATAAGGAGGAGGTAAGGGGCGTTTGCCCATGATTCCTAACACCCTACTTCATCAGCCTATTACAACACATGATTTTTCTTGCTCTCTTTCTCTCTGTTCTCACTGGCTGATTAGCAGAATAAATAAATAATAAGGAACTTACAGCTTATTAGTTATGCGTTTGTGCCGAGCCTCTGGGACTACATTAGCCTTAGAGAAAAAGCAGATGCAGGACTCGCCTGTCTCTGGGCAAGGTTCTTCCCTGATTGGGTTTCACCTACATTTCCCAGAATTCCAGCTCCATGTCTGCCGTTCTGTCTGAGCGCTCACTCAGAGATGGAGTGTGTTTGTACAGTTTGAAGGCTGTTCCCTGTAGGGATGAGGGAGAACATGAATAATTGAGGGGGTCAGGTGAAAATGGACTTCATGTTGAAACAAGGAGGAGGGCATCCAGAGGCTCTAATGTGGGAAACTGCGTTAGATATCAATGTGTTTTTGTTCAGGCTTGAAGAGACAGATGAAGTCACAGTGTGTGGGTGTATGATTGCACCTATGTGTTCTTATGTGTGCTTTTTATGTTCCTCTCTGGTTCCTAAAGGATGCCGCCTCATTGGGCTCTCAAAGAGGGGGCGTGTCCAAACACGGCTGGCTGTATAAAGCAAACATGAACAGTGCCATCAGTGTTACAATGAGGGTGAGTTAGCCATTACACAATCCCTTTTTTGATTTAATGATGATAAATTTGTGATTAAGATAATCACTATGTTCGGAGTAAAATACTAGCATACTGAATAGTACACTGTTTATAATGTATACTTAAAAAAATACAAAACACAACACATTATGCAAAGATAAACATCTCAAAAAGGGGTAGACTATTTTGTTGCCACCACAATGCATGAATGAATGAGATTATCTCATCATTTACTCACCTCTCAAAGTTGAAACACACACACACACACACACACACACCCACACAAATTAGACAAAGTTAATTCATATGACCCCAGTTGATGAAACTGTCTTCTGATGTGAAACAACATGTGTTTGAAAAAAAATACTACTATTTTAAACTTTTTAAGCTATAAAGCATCACTAATTTAATTCATTAAATGGGTAGTTTACCCAAAAATTTCAATTCTGCCATCATTTACTCAGCCTCAAGTTGTTCCAAACCTGTATGAGTTTCTTTCTTCTGTTGAACACACAATACAAAAGATGTTTTGAAGAATCATAATATGGAAAAAATGCTGTGGAAGTCAATGGCTACTGTCAACTCTTTGGATACCACCATTCTTAAAAATATATACTTTTTTGTTCAACAGAAGAAATAAACTCATACAGGTTTGAAACTGAGGGTGAGTAAATGACAGACTTGTCATTTTTGGATGAACTATCCCTTTAAAAAGGGTTAGTTCACCCAAAAATGAAAATTAGGCTGTGTTTTACTCACCCCAGAGGCATCCTAGATGTATATGATTTTATTCTTTCAGACGAATCCAGTCGAAGCTACATTAAAAATTGTCCTGGCTATGCCAAGCTCTATCATTGCAGTCAGCGGGTGTTGCAGTGCTTCAGTCCAAAAGAAGTTAAATAAAAAGCGCCCATCCATACAAAAAAGTGTCTCACACGGCACCGGGTGGTGAACAAAGGCCTCCTGTAGCGAATCGATGCGTTTTTGTAAGAAAAATTACCATATTTAAAACGTAATAATCACTTTAATGTAGCTTGCGCTCACTGTTGTACACTGGAAGCAGTTCCGGGGGAATGACGTATGAGGTCAGCTTTGCGCATGCGCCGCTCAGAAGTGACGAACGCGGAAGCGCAGGGGAGAGATCAAAACAAAACAATGGTCACTAATTAGAAGTGCAAAACGAGGATTTGTAAAGAAGAATGCCAGAGGGTTTCGATATAAGCCAAGAGGAGACTGGTTTTCCTTTGCTAAAGTAAGGAAACTTTGCTTCCTTTGCTCCTGTTAAAAAACGTTGGTTTTCACGAGACTCACCAGCGCATGCGCAACGCTGAACTCATACATCATCAGCCCGGAGCTGCTTCCGTGCACAACTGTTTGCGCAACCTAGATTAAAGTGATTATTAAGTTTTGAATATGGATATTTTTCTTACAAAAACGCATCGATTCACTACAGGAGTCCTTTGTTCACCCCCCGGAGCCGTGTGAGAGGTTTTTTATGGATGGGCGCTTTTTATTTAACTTATTTTGGACTGAAGCACTTTAACACCCGCTGACTGCAATGATAGAGCTTGGAATAGCCAATTTTAGGACAATTTTTAATATAACTCCAACTGGATTCGTCTGAAAGAAGAAAGTCATATACACTAGGATGCCTCGAGGGTGAGTGAGAAACAACCTAATTTTCATTTTTGGGTGAACTAACCCTTTAAGTGGCATTTAGTTATCTCAAATAGGTTGAAATGGCTGAATATGGTTAATATTGCTTCCAGTTCATTTGTCACACTAGAAGGTTCAAGTAGAGTGCATTGCATTGTGGGATATAGTATTCCAAGTAGTGCACTCTGGTTGCATACTGCACGTTCATGCATACAGGAGATTTTCATATCTTACATGGTATGTATACTGTACATAGCCATATAATCAAGTGTTGATGTCATTGACATGACACGGGGTGCAGTTCCTGCATAGCTTTGTGTTCAGCTGGCTGTTTTCAGTCATGGACAGAGCAGAGCAAACTCTGACCCTTAGTCCTGCTCTCAGAAGCAGATTTGTGCTCACCATGCCATAGAGAGGAAGTGGGGCCTTACTAACTTCAAGTTCTCACTAATCCAATTTCCCATGGTCCCATTCCACTAGATGTTATTTTTAGAACAGTCACTAGTTTAACATCAAAACAGAGTGTTTACATCTGCTATTTTCATGTAATGATCTTTGCATTCTCTCTTTCTTTCCCTTTAGTCTTTTAAGAGAAGGTATTTCCATTTGACCCAGCTGGGAGATGGATCATACAACTTGAACTTCTACAAAGATGAGAAAATATCTAAAGAACCCAAGGGAACCATCTTCTTGGACTCCTGCATGGGTGTCATCCAGGTAACTACCAGTATAAAAATCCATCCATGACATGATTAAAAAATGCAATTTATACTGTGTGTATATATATATATATATATATATATATATAATAAACCACCACTGGTGGTGGTTGAGGAGATTCCCCCCTTCTATGTAAAGTGCTTTGAGTGCCAAGAAAAGCGCTATATAAATGTAAGGAATTATTATTATTATATATGAATTGAAAATATATGTTTTTGTTTATATAATATATATTCTTGTGAACTTTGTATATTTATTATGTATATATAAATACACAAACATATATGTATATATATTTTAAATATTTACATATATATGCATATGTATATATATGTATATGTGTATATATAT
>NW_015505242.1:168391-168687 GCF_001515645.1 Sinocyclocheilus grahami
AAATCCAAAATAAAAGTTTTTGTTTACAAAATATATGTGTGTACTGTGTATATTTATTATGTATATATAAATACACAAACATATATGTATATATATTTTAAATATTTACATATATATGCATATGTATATATACATATGCATATATATGTGTATATATATGCATATGTATATATATTTATATTGATATATGTAAATATAAATATTTTATATATAAACAAAATGGTTTTTCTTAAATATTTACATGTATGTGTGTGTATTTATATATGCATAATAAATATACACAGTACACATGCATA
>NW_015505242.1:169631-170752 GCF_001515645.1 Sinocyclocheilus grahami
AAAAAAAAGGCAAAAAGTGGTTAAATAAACATAGGTGTTCTACCATTTATTTAAGTCTGCACTTACTCAAATGTTACTCAAAACATCATCAAACATATTCGCACAAGGATCAAGTAATTTAATATTAACAAGTATTGTCAAGAAATATATCACTTATTCTTTTTTAAGAAATTAAGTTTTTCTCATTTTTACTGGTTATATATTTTGGGACCAGAAAAACAAACAAACACATTTTTCCTAAGAGTATCTGTACTACTCTATTTAGTCAAAAGTGATGTTTTTCCAATTATAAGTGTTCATTTAAACAGTGAAAAGTTTCACACTGCGTTTCGTGGCTGCTAAAAAGTAGATTCTAAAACAAATGCATACAAGTAGTAGTAGTAATGAATTAGGGATGTTCGACATCTGCAATGTTGCCATTGTTGGACATATTGCATTTCTCCTACAATTGCCCTACTCTTGTTGTAATAAATATCAGTAGTCTTGGAATGGTAGCTCTTACTAACTGACAAAAAGTGTACAGTTAATCATGCATTTCTTATCCGCCAACGAAAATAGTTCCTAAAGAAGCCAAAGCCTCAAGCATAGCATTTTACCAAGAGAAATGACTGGAACTTTTTTTGCCTTTACAACACCCATATTTCTGAAATAAATATTTGCAGCACACACATGAAGCATGTTCAGAGTTCTGATCTTTTATTACATTGATGACATGCCCATAAGTGTATGGCTCACGGTCAGGATAGCAGCATTATATATATATATATAGATATATATATAGATATATATATCTATATATATATCTATATATATATATATATATATATATAGTGTAATTTCTGAATTAAATACATATATACATATAATACCACGCATACCCAAATCGATTGTAGGTGCATTGGATTAAATTATAAACTACAAAAAAAAATATACAGTTACATACGTATACTGTATAGTTGATACACACTACTCAAGTTTGCATCATAACAGAAATTTTTTGTACTTTGTACTTTTTTTCTGTAATCATGCAGACTTGAGTAGTATGCGGAAACTGTATTTTGATATTTTCTGTGGACATAAAGTAAAAAATGTAAGGCTGATATAACTGTCCTTATATCATA
>NW_015505242.1:170762-189327 GCF_001515645.1 Sinocyclocheilus grahami
TCTTATATATATATATATATATATATATATATATATATATATATATATATATATATATATATATACGTATATATAAAATTTTGCCCACCAAATTAAGTAATTTGGTGCAATCAACCTGCATTAAAAAAACATGAAATATTCCAGCAGACCCCTCATAATATCTGTGTCATATCTGTGTCAAAGTCTTAAAATAGATAATTTGACCTTTTTATGACAAAGTTTGTTCAGGTTCTAAAATGTCATGTGGTACAACTCCCAATAAACCAATAATAATAATAAATATTTCTAAATAATATTAAATAAAATATCTGTAAGAACTTCTTTTTTTTTTAAATAATTATAATCAGATGTGCACAAATTTATTCAGTGTGTAACAAAAATTGTATTTATGTTTATCAGTCTGTTTACTTATATTGTAACCTATTCTACTGTAATTGACTGTAATTTTTGCTTTTTTTTTTTTTACTGAGGATCGAACCAAGTTAGCATTATACTCTGTGGTAATCAACATTGCTCCACAAATTTTATCGATGGAGCTGAACTTGTATTGAACCCAGAACATTCCTTTAAAGTTCATAAGGGCGCCAAAACAATAAATGTAAATACACTTTGTTTTGTGTATTTACTGCAGCACAAAGCAGTTTATAGGAGTTCTGATCTCTAATAACATCCTCACGAGTCCCTTCCTTTGTCTCGACCAAGAGGGGATATCAGTGTTTGGATAACCAGTTCCTCAGATGAGGCTGCTCAGAGTTGCAAAGAAAGAGAAAAAGATAAAAACGGGCGCGAGGCACAGAGGAAAAGATGAGGTCCAGCCTAATTCACGCATGATTTCTCCCAGGGTCAATTATTTCCATTTTCTCCTGTGGTGTGCTCAGTGTGTGCGCAAATGTGATCACATTCCTCGATTCACCAGGCCTCCTGAAAGAATAGAGGACTCCTTTGGTGTGCGCAACCTGTTTTGTCTGTTTTCAACATCTGTTTTTTGACATTTTGTCTGTTTTACACATTTCAGACAAAAGAGAAATAGTAAAAGTTATTTCTAGATCCAAAACCTAAACATTTCAACAGGTGCACATGCAAAGCAGCCAGATATTCCTCAGCAGTCGTCTGGGAATAAATGGGTTTCAGCTCCTGCTGCAGGATGGATATATTTTCCAGAGTCATTTCTGGTGTAAATTCATCATAAATTCATCAAGTGTAAAATCATTCCAAAGTCTTAGGTGCTCTCATAGGAAAGAAAAGTAAAAAAAAATGTAATAAATAGTAGGAACTCTTATGTCTCAATTGTTCTTTTAGACAGCAGTGAGCTTAAATGGAGATCAAGTGAAGATTAACTTCTCACAATCTATTGTTTCTCAGATTTTTCTTCCAGAAAAAATACCTCACTAATACTCCAGTGAGTTTCATAAGAGATCTAACAATGTCTCGAACTTGCCAAGATACCAATCAAAAGTCCAGTTTCAATAAACTAAAAAATATTCTCATCAAATTCTTACAAGGCTGAATAATATGAACTATGCTATTGAGTGCCAGTGGCATGATTAGAAATGTCACTCTTTCTCTGTTGTGTCTGTGTGCAGAACAGTAAGGTGCGTCGTTTCGCATTTGAGCTGAAGATGCAGGATAAAAGCACTTATCTTCTGGCTGCAGACGGCGAAGGAGAGATGGATGACTGGATTAACACCCTCAACAAGATCCTCCACAGCAGCTTTGAGCTCGCCATGCAGGAGAGGAGGAATGGAGAACTGCACGATGGTGTGTGTTTGGGCCAGTAAGAGTGTGTGCAGTTCACAGATGTGTATTGATGTCATGTATGTTCGCTGACATGCTTTGATACATTACTATATGATAATAAAAGATTGTTGACACAGTTTGAGTACGCAGACATGTAATTACAGAGTCAGCTGGTGTAGTCGTGTCTCATACATGTGTATGTGTTCTTTGAAGAGACCACCCACACTTTTAATGTCTTTTAATAGATAGATCCATATAGCCAACACTCCAGAACTGATGCACACATAGCCATACACAAACAGTAACACTTAACACCTCTTAAACCCTTCGAATTTCACACAGGAGAGGAGGTTGGGAGTCTTTATTTACATTTGATGAGTTTCAAAGGAGACAGCACATTCCTTTCTTCTTGCCTCGTATAAAACAATAAACACCTGTCGGCCAATCAGAGTGCAGAACCAAATATAGCTAATCACTAGTGGAGCTTGCTAACGCGAGCATGGCTGTTGCTATTAGTCATACTTAGGGTTTGGGATCTGAACAAACTTCTGACCCTAAGAATTAAACTTTGGCGCCTAACTCGTCTCACAATGTTTGTTCTACGGACATGAAAGATACCTCAAATCATGCTGAGGAGATGTGTGCTGTTACAATAGACAGCTTAATACAATAAAATGAACAAAGAATCCTTTCGATTTGCCTTTAGGGAGGACCCCAAATCATATCTAGGGGCTGGAATATCTTGGGAAAGAAAGCAACAACCCAGAACACCCTAAAAACTACATATTGAACATATTAACATGTTTAAAACCACTCAGAGCACCTAAGAAGCTACATAGCAATTCCCTAGTGATCACCCACAACACCCTAGCAACTTTCCACACCGTAGAAACCACTAGCATCGTCCTAGCAATCAATCACAATACCCTGGCAATCCCTAGGACCTAAACACAAACTCTAGGAACCCCCTAGCAGCCACTAACAACATCCTAGAAACAAGATTTTAACATTTTTAAAACCACATTCTGTAGCAACACCCTGGCAACCATCCATAATACCCTAGCAACCCCTAGGAACCACCCATAACACTTTAGGGACCCCCTAAAGCCACCCACAGCACCCTAGAAACCCATACCAGATATATTCATGTTTAAAGCCACTCTGAATACTTTAGAAACTGCATAGTTTGCATCCAAACACTCTAGGAACTCACTTGCAACCACCCATAAAAGCACATATGTCATATAAATATATTTAAAAAAACATTGGAATACCTAAGAAACTTCAAAGTAACACCCTAGTAACCACCCAAAACACTCTAGTTACCACATATACAGATATCAATGTTTAAAACCGCTCAAAACACCTTAGAAACTATATTGCTGTAAACTCTAGGAAACTCCTACATCACTCACTTTTTAATCACAAAAATGTAGTTTGGCAGCTTTAATATTTGAGCAGCCACATTTTTGTGGTTGTTATGATTTGACACTGTTATCTGACAGTTTTCCTAGTCACTACATGTTGATTTATATACATTAAGACTAATGACTGTTTGCTGGTTTTGAGAGTTTCAGTACAGCAAGTGTGTTTTCTCTCACACAGATGATGAGCTGGGCAAGACAGACATCTCACCGGGGAATTTTCAGGACAGTTTCCAGGTATTGTGAACAAATAGACACACATATAGACACATGATCTCCTGATTAGCTGATTATACAAACACTCATCTACAGTTTCACAGGGTGTGTGTGTGTGTGTGTGTGTGTGTGTGTGCGCGTGTGTGTGTGTGTGTGTGTGTGTGTGTGAAGGTGAATACTGGTTTTCGCCTTCTGTGTCTTGACTGTAGCATGATCTCAATGCTGGCGTCCTCGCTGTCTGCCTTTTCTCTACACATCCACAGTTTTTCCACACACCCCTAATCCTCTCGTCTGATGTTTTCCAACCATTCCACAATGAACCACCCATACTTTGGAACATAGACACACACACACATCTCATCTCTATCTCGCTCTTTATTCTCCTTTCTGCCGTCTCTCTCCTCCCTGGAATCAATCGTCTAGGCGCCTCTTCTCTCTAAAGTCAGAATATTTTCTCACACATCCTTTGATATCTCACTTTAATGATCTTAAATACTTTATAGCGTTTCTTTTGTTTTGTTTTGCAGTAAAATATCTAAACATTCATAAAATGTGATGCGTTTACTTCAGAAGTAACACCGTGTAAAAAGAGACAATTTATAATTGTGTAATTGCAAATGAAGTTACAAATGCACAAAGAGTATTTCTTGTCTTCCTTCTGTTTAATAATTGCTCATTTAAAAATTAATTTTTTTTTTCTTAGTTTAATCTTAAATCAAACTAATTTTAAGTTTAAAAACAGACTGTCAATAGGGTAGGAAATTTATTTTTCAGATATATTCTCTGAAAAAAAATAGTTCTGTTATCTTGTTATTTTATCTCTCATGTACATTAATCTTGTTTTAAGTATTTTTACGTATTCCACTGGAAGCCAAGACAAAATAATAATTAAGAAAATGATTTTTGTAATGCAATATGCTGGAGTAGGAAACACAATCAGCTGTGGTAATTAGCAATTGGCTCCCTGTTTTTGCTTTTCAGAGTGCAAGAGACATTGAGTCCAAGATGAGGAGTGAAACTCGTCTGAAACTCTTCACTCTGGACTCTGACACACAGGTGAGCCACAGCTCTAATAATAAATAATCCCTTAAATCACACGGTGAGCTGCTGGTTTTACGCTATGTGTGTATGTTTTGGCCTGTAGAAACTCGATTTGTCTGGCATTGAACCTGACGTGAAGCAGTTTGAGGAGAAGTTTGGGAAGAGAGTTTTGGTGAGCTGCAATGATCTGTCCTTCAACCTTCAGAGCTGTGTAGCAGAGAATGAGGAGGGTCCTACTACTAACGTAAGCTTCACACACACAATCACAATGGTTCTGTGGTTAGAAAGCTCTTTTCTTTTGCTGGGTATTACTGTATCTGATGAAGGATATGTTGTGGCAACCAGCCAAACTCCATGGGAAAATTAGAATTTTGTGTATATCGATAGTCAGCCCTGAATATGATTACATAAAGGTAAATGTGTAATTATTTCAATGTTAAAAGACTTTCTCCTATTCCAGTTTAATGTGCACACACACTTACAAGACTTCTCAATAAGCTACAAGTTCAAATACTGTGCCTCTCTGGTGCTTGCAAACATTCCTCTGTTTGTTGAAGCGGTCCAACGTGTCAACATGTAGCTCAACCCACACTTCTGGTACAGATTAGGTGCAGCTTTACGGTTTTCTTCAGGTGGAGCCCTTCTTCGTGGTGCTTTCACTGTTTGACGTGCAGAACAGCCGAAAAATATCTGCAGATTTTCATGTGGATCTAAACCACCCACTGGTCCGATCCATGATCCCACCTCCCAGCATGCAGATAAATGGAGGGATGGACACACCTCACCAAGAAACGCTGCTTAGTGAACTGCCAGAGGGGATGCTGCAGTACCCCAAAAAAGTAAGAGGACCGAACAATCCATTTTCAGAGGCAGTTGGATGGATGGATATATAGATATACAGTATACTGTAGATGGATGGATGGATAGATACTGTAGATGGATGGATTGGATGGATGGATGGATGGACGGACGGATACTATAGATGGACGGATGGACAGAGGGATACTATAGATGGATGGATGGATGGACAGACGGATACTATAAATGGATGGATGATGGATACTGTAGATACATGGGTGGATAGATGGATGGATGGATGGATGGATGGACTGACGGATACTGTAGATGGATGGATTGGATGGATGGATGGTGGATACTGTAGATACATGGGTGGATAGATGGATGGATGGATGGACAGATGGATACTATAGATGGATGGATGGATGGACGAACGAACGGACATATACTATAGATGGATGGATGGATGATGGATACTATAGATACATGGGTGGATAGATGGATGGATGGATGGACTGACGGATACTGTAGATGGATGGATGGATGGTGGATACTGTAGATACATGGGTGGATAGATGGATGGATGGACATACGGATACTATAGATGGATGGATGGATGGACGAACGGACGGATACTATAGATGGATGGATGATGGATACTGTAGATACATGGGTGGATAGATGGATGGATGAATGGATGGACTGACGGATACTGTAGATGGATGTATTGATTGATTGATTGGATGGATGGATGGATGGATGATGGATACTCTAGATACATGGGTGGATAGATGGATTGATTGATTGGATGGATGATGGATACTGTAAATACATGGGTGGATAGATGGATTGATTGATTGATTCATTGGATGGATAGATGGATGGATGGATGATGGATATTGTAGATACATGGGTGGATAGATGGATGGACGGACAGATACTGTAGATGGATGGACAGATGGAGGGATACTGTAGACGGATGGATTGGATGGATAGATAGATGGATGGATGGATGGACAGATACTGTAGATGGATGGATGGATACTGTAGATACATGGGTGGATGGACAGACGGACGGATTCTGTAGATGGATGGCTGGATGGATGGATGGATAGATAGATAGATAGATAGACTTCATTAAAAGTAAGAGAGTAAGTGGAGTGTGTTTATACTTTGGGGACAATTTGTCCTAGAAGTTATCTATATCTAACCTCCCATCGGGGACGTCCTCTTTTGGAAAAAGGATGCATAACTGAAATACACAATCTTTTCAGTAAGAGAAGGCTCTGTGCTCGTTTGTGTTTCAGGGTGTCTTCTCTGTGACGTGTCCTCACCCTGACATCTTCCTGGTTGCTCGAATCGAGAAAGTTCTGCAGGGAGGGATTACTCACTGCGCTGAGCCCTACATGAAGAGCTCTGACTCCAGCAAGGCAATGAGCCTAACACAACTACACACATACATAAACAAAACCGCTGACCCAAACATACACACACTCATATACCAAACAAAACACAAGAACCAAATACACACTGTCAATCAAAACAATAAGTGGTTATTGCAAGGATAAGGAAAAGGATTATCAGGGCTTAGGCCATAAACTTTCAAACAATTCTACCACATCCCACAATGACCCCTTCAATATCCTGCCTAAAACTACACAACGATACCATCCAAAACCCCCGCATAACTGCTAGGAACGTGCTGTCTGCCCAGTTCACTGTTAATAAAATGTCTCTGGAGAGGTTGTGGGGAACAATGTGTGTGTTTTGCTTCACAGGTTGCTCAGAAGGTTTTGAAGAATGCCAAGATGGCCTGCAGCAGACTGGGCCAGTACAGGATGCCTTTCGCATGGGCAGCTCGGTGAGCCAAAACAGCCTGGAAGGTTCTGTTCTTCTCTCTGTGTGTAGTGTCAAACACAATATTTAATCTTTTTGTTCTTTTCCATAGGCCTGTGTTTAAAGATGCCTCAGGGACTTTGGATAAAAGCGCTCGGTTCTCCGCGCTGTATCGGCAAGACAGTAATAAACTCTCAGAAGAAGATCTTTTCAAACTGCTGGCGGATTTTAGGAAGTCAGTATTCACTTCATGTCATCAGACTTGTCTTCACTAGAGATTCCTGTCCCTTTTACAGTACAGTAGATTCAGTATATTAAAACAATGGATTTTAAATGGAAATATTTTCTGAACATCATATTCTTCTGCAGTGTTTTTGCAGCTGTGGACGGTCCCACTGTTAGGAATGTGTTTTGTAGTACCTCTCAGAGGGGCACTTTTTCAGGCCTCCTACAAATATATGAGCTTCAAATATAAATGTACTGTACACTACATGTCAAAAGTTTGGAATAATTAGGATGTTTAAATGTTTTTGAAAGAGATCTGTGAAAGAGGTCTCTCAAAAATACATTAAAATAGTAATATTGTGAAATTTTATTACAGTATAAAAGAACTGTTTTCTATTTGAATATGTTTTAAAATGTAATTTATTCCTCGGATGGATAAGCTGAATTTTTAGCAGCCATTACTCCAGTCTTCAGTGTCCTTCAGAATGCTCCTTCAGAAATCAATCTAATATGCTGATTTGGTTCTCAGTTATTATCAATTAGTATTGGTTCTCAATTATTAATAATGGTTCTTATTATTATCAATGTTGAACATATTTTTTGCTGCATAATATTTATTTGTGATATTTGTTTTGATTAATGCAAAGTTCAAAAGAACTGCATTTATTTCAAATAAATCTTTTGTATCATTATAAATGTCTTTACTGTCACTTTTTATCACTTTTTTAATGTATCCTTGCCTCAAAAAGGGTTTTCAACATTGATGATAATAATAAGCATCATATCAGCATATTACAAATATGTCTAAAGGATCATGTGAAACTGGAGTAATGGCTGCTGAAAATTCAGCTTCGCCATCACAGGAACATATTACATTTTAAAATATATTAAAATAGAAAACGGTTATTTTACATCGTAACAATTTTTCACAATATTAATGCAGCCTTGGTGAGCTTAAGAGACAACACAAAAATAAATAAATAAATAAATTAAATATTTGACCACTAGTGAATATGTCTAAACGGTGTACACAGACCTGAGAAGATGGCTAAACTACCCGTCATCTTGGGTAACCTGGATGTGACCATTGATAATGTCCCTCCTGATGTGGCTAGTAAGTCTTCAAACTATTTGTTAATGTAACCCTAACATAATGTATGTCTTTTCTGAGATTTCCTGAAACTCTGTGTCTTCCTTGTGTGCAATGAATTGGTCACTTGAACTTAGATTTTCTCCTCACCATTGGCTAGATTGTGTCACTCCATCCTACATCCCAGTGAGACCTTTTGAGAGTAATGGGCCGAGCACCGGTGTTCTGTTGGAGGTGGAGGAGTTTGTTCCCTGTATTGCCAAGTGCTCTCAGCCTTTCACCACCTACAACAATCATCTCTATGTCTATCCCAAACACCTCAAATATGACAACCAGAAGTCTTTTGCCAAGGTACACTAGCATTATCAGCTGAAAGCTTCTTGCTTTTTCCATTTTCTTGCAAAATTATTGCCCTCAGCCAAATGTATTGACATATGAGATATGGTCAGTGTAATGAAGGCTCACACCCGCCACTCATAAAACATGCACTTAGGGATTCGATAGTAAGTCGTTTTTTGGCTCATGTTCTGTCTTTGTCTTATGTGACTCAGGCAAGGAACATCGCAGTATGTGTGGAATTCAGAGAGTCAGATGAAGAGGATGCCCAACCTTTGAAGGTACAAGGCTGCCCCAAGCCCTTTCTTATGACTGATATATAATAAATACTCAAGGTCTTTTCCAGACTCTGTTCCGCTCTCTCCTTTCTCACTGTTTTCTGTCCTTTCTTGCATTGCCCTGTTGAAATAAAATTAAAAAGGAACTTAAATTTAACTTTAAAAAAATCACTGTGTTTGTGTGTCCCTGTTATGTATAGTGTATCTATGGTTGTCCAGGAGGTCCTCTCTTCACCAAACATGCCAATGCAGCAGTACTGCACCACCAGCAGAACCCAGAGTTTTATGATGAGGTGATGAATGGGACGCCAATATATATTTTATAGGGGGCCAAGCAGGAAGTAATATGCTGTATACAGTGGGGTTCAAATGTTTGAGACCATATTGAAAAACAGGAGTTCAAAATTTAAAACTGAAAAAAGTTTTAAAATGTAGAAAAATTGTAAACAAAAATGTTATGGTGTTATCATAAGGTTTTGCACAAACTTGCACAAATAACTTGAGTACTGCTGTCAGTAGAACCAAAGGGGGGCAAACGAAATACTAAGAAATTCAAAAATTTAAGTTACATTTTTATTTCAACTTTTCACTCAAATTCTTGTATGTTCATATAATAATAATAACAAAATTTTAATGGGAATTTTTTATACATACACAGAATTTAATAATTTTCACAAGTAGTCTCAGATATTCCAAATTCCAGATATGCTGTGTGTGTATAGTTAGTTGAGTATCCCTGTATATATAATGTAATGATAATAGTGGGTTGAGGTATACAAATATGAGAAAGTTGATCACTGTATATTTAAATGTACATAATCAGTGTTTACATTTGTATCTTTTAATTATTCAGGATGATGTCCTTCTTCACCTCATATTTGTTGTGTAGATATTGAAAATATTAATCATGTTTATATGTCATAATCAAAGTGATCTTATATATTTTAGGTTTTAGTTTTTTTTTCTTTAAATCATATTGTGTGTGTGTGTGTGTTTGTGTACTGCAGATAAAAATTGAGTTGCCCACACAACTTCATGAAAAGCATCACCTGCTCTTCACTTTTTACCACATCAGCTGTGACAGCAGCACAAAGAAGCGGGACATAGTGGAGACCCCAGGTACAGCATGTTGGGTAATTCGGTCACTGATAGTGCTAATATTTTGAGGCATGGGGTAGAGCTCCAGGAACTTGTTTCTTCTTTTTTTTTATGCATAACATTTCTGCAGCATTTTCAGAGAGGCATACCAATCAACCAGTCACATTAAGTGTAGTCTTTGGATGTGCTGAATGTTTTCTCTAACACATACTGTACTCTCAATGTCTGTCTGTTTCTCTGTCAGTGGGCTCTGCCTGGCTTCCTCTGCTTAAAGATGGTCGTGTTGTTATGAGTGAGCAGCACATCTCTGTGGCGTCCAACCTACCAAATGGTTACCTCAGCTGCCAGGAGGGTGTAAGCAAGGTAAACCCACTGTGCACAGTCATAACAAAAACTTGTCCTTCTTGGCAAAAATGTTGGTCATTTGCTGACCAAATGTAAACCTGTACCTGTTCTTGTACCTGTTCTTTGTATAGCAATTGAGTCTTTGCGTGTGTGGTCTAATTTGCTATTTGGATAAACTTTGTGAATATCTACATCTAATTATTTATTGATCTTTTGTCTGAGTGTATCGTATTGCATACTATCAGTTTTACACTGGAAGAGGTTGCTATTTAATAGCACTGGAGACTCTTTGGGGCTCACAGTTATGTTACATTGATGAATCAACTTTGTCATAGATATTTTTCCTAAAATTCCATAAATGACTAGTTCTAGTTCAGTCATGATAGATAGTGCAGGCTGATGGGTCCTTTATATGCAATCTGATAGCAGCCGCATTATTTATCACTTCGCACAAGCTGATTGGCCTCTTCTGATTCTGCAGGCAATTAGACTGTGTGCTCAACATTTCAAATTGTCTGGTTCAGTGTTCATTGTAAGCTGGTCCTGCAGCACACTATAAAGTTCCTCTAAAACCTTCCACCTCCCCCAGCTCCACCTGTCTAGATCTGCTACAGGATTTATGTATGCCTATTCATGAAGTAGCAACATCCAGTATCTGACATGCTCACAGCAGTGAGTCTGTCTATTGGCAGTAGCAATCCATACTTGCTCTACAACTGCACCAGAATGCATACCAGATCAAGTCCAAGTCGCTATAACCAAATGCATTACCATTGTCATATCCATAACATGCTGAAACTATTTAGAGAGTTGTCATTATTGAAATAAAACTAGGCACAAATTAGTATTAGTATTAGGAGGATAGAGAGCTATGCAACTTCTGTGGATAAAGCAGCTCAGATCATTTGGTCTTTTTAATTTAATGAGAAACTTTTTTGAGTTCATATTGAAATCTTTGACTTTGTTGGGATCCCTTTTGAAACACATTAAGACATACACAAATACAAAAGATTAGTTGGCTATTTTCTCATAAAAATTAAATTAGGAAATATGAGAAGGCATGGCTTTATAACAAGCATGGGACAAATTCAGCAAAAGTCTCCATTTTCCCTTCATTTAATCTCATTGCTGTATATGAGAAATACATTAAATAGATCTTTCAGTGGATGATCTGTCAGTATAATCAAAATAAACTGTTTAAACATGATATTGTTTTATGGGTGTTGTGTTTGCAGCACTCTAGTCCTGAGATAAAGTGGGTGGATGGAGGACGTCTTCTTTTCAAAGTGTCTACACATCTGGTCTCTACCATCTACACGCAGGTATGAACACACACACACACACACTCACACAGACACACACATACATATACTGTATATATATATATATATATATATATATATATATATATATATATATATATACTGTATATATAGGTTCCATATTTATCTAATTTAAGCATGTCTTTTCACCTCCTCAGGATCAGCACCTGCACAATTTTTTTCATCATTTCCAGAGTATGCAGTCTGGTGCCACCCATCCAACTGAGGGTGAGCTTGTCAAATACCTCAAGGTGAGCATGGAGAAGTTAGAGAAGCAGGATTCTTCTGCGTTAATTATTCTTATTATGGTGGGTTAAATGACAAAACATTACCCATACATTCCCAGAGTCTTCATGCCATGGAAGGTCATGTTATGATCAACTTCCTGCCGACTATTTTAAACCAGCTGGTTCATGTTCTGACCAGCACCAGTAATGAGGATGTGGCTGTAAACACCACCAGGTGAGAGAATAGGAGTCGCCAAAATCAGAACATGTGGTCTTTCTCTTGCTGTCTCACATACCCTCTTGTTGTCTGTTTGTCTCCCCTACAGGGTCATGGTCCACATTGTTGCTCAGTGCCATGAAGAGGGTCTAGAACACTACTTGAGGTCTTATGTGAAGGTAAATCAAGCTCTGAAACATTCAACCATATTTATTGCAATGTACACTGTCAAACTTTTTTCAGTTTCTAAAGTAGATCTTGGTTACATGATTTTCTTCCTGTTATTCCAGTACGTGTTTAAAACAGAGTCCTATTCAACCAATTACAGTAAGACAGTGCATGAGGAACTGGCCAAAGCCATGACATCCATTTTAAAGCCTTCAACCGACTTCCTAACCAGCAACAAGCTTCTCAAGGTAGTTTTGTTTTAAAATTTCTGTTTTAAAACTTTTAAATCTCAGCAAGTTTCTTATGAGTTCTATTTGTCAATGGTTGAAATGTTTACTCCGGTGTTTCAGTATTCGTGGTATTTTTTTGAAGCCCTGGTGAAGTCAATGGCACAGTACCTGATGGAAAGTGGCAAGGTTAAGGTAAACACAATTATATGCCTTTACTTTACCAAAAATTTACCATGGTAACCATAGTTTTTGCCAAAATATGCTGGTTAAAACAGTGAAAACTTGGTATTTGCCTTCACTGTTATCAACAATGGAAATTAACCAAAATAAAAAAGATTCTGAAAGCTTCTCACTCTCTTGAAAGAGACCCTGTATTAAGGTTTTACCATAGTAAAGGTACCTGCAATAACTGTGGATTTTGGAAACTGTTTACCGTGGTTTTTGCTGTATTAGGCAGTTTACCATGTTCCAGTTATTAATTGTCTTAGCTGTGTTGTGTGTGTAGTTGTCCAGGAACCAGCGATTTACAGCTTCGTTCCACCACGCTGTGGAGACACTGGTGAACATGCTGATGCCCCACATCACCCAGAAGTATAAGGACAATCTGGATGCTGCCCGCAATGCCGACCATAGCCTGGCCGTCTTCATAAAGGTATAGCCAGTTGATTTTATACGCTGAAGCACTGACCAATATTTGATCATTTTGTCTGCAAAGAGACATCTTGTCTATGAGACATCCTGAGTTGCTGAGAGTTGTATTTGATATTGAGAGTTGTATATCATTAATGACTATTTGAATACATTTAACAACAGTGTCTTCTCACTAACTGCCCTACAGCGCTGTTTTACCTTTATGGATCGAGGATTTGTCTTCAAGCAGATAAACAACTACATCTCCTGTTTTGTACCTGGAGATCCCAAGGTACGGTAACACTTTATAATAACTTTCATTAATAAATAATTATCAAAAATTATAATGCTTAGCAGATCATTAGTTAATATTCACATAGCTCGAAATATGAGATTATGTGCTTGTTAATGTTTACTAATAAATTTATTAAACATTGCCTAATGATTAACAGATCATCAAATGCTTACAAATGTCATTAAACTTTCAATTCATACGATCATGCACTTTTAAAAAATCTTCAAATGACTTTGACAGATGGTTTACAATGATTAAAGCTTAATTACTAAATCATTAACAAACATTGTATAATGCTTAACGGGTCTTTCGATAATGTTTACAAATGTCATAAATTTAATTTCATATGATCATGCACTTTTTAAAAAATCTACAAATGATTTTACATTTACAAAGGTTGTGAAAAAATAGCTTAATTATTCATTTTAAGCACTTCACAAACCATTCATGTTAATATATTATTCATTAACTCATAATCACAGTCCGTAAAGGTCATATATTTGGTCTTTGTTTTGTATACTTCAAGTATTTACACATCTTAACAAATCAGTTATTAATTATTTGTTTATGTTTTTGCAGTACCCAATCTAAAGTGGAAACTATTTGTCGTTTGTAAATTTTTATAAAAATGTACTCATCATTAGTACTTTTACAAGCAGTCATCTCAAAAAGATGAGGGCAAAAAGTGTCCAGCTGACCTGAATTCACCCTCTTTACTCATCTTTACCAATCATTTGCTTATGTTTTTGCAGTACCCAATATAAAGTTGAGACTATTCATCATTTATAAATGGACTTTTAACTACTGTAACAACGTTTGTCGAAAAGGTGGTTAGTTAAGTTTTGATAAATGTTTGCTAAACACAAAAAGTACATGATTATATGAACTAAAAGTTTAATGAAATTTGTAATCATTTTAATTTACATGAATTAATGATCTGTTAATCATTAGATAATGTTTAATAAGTTTATTATTAGTAGTAAACATTTATAAGCACATCATCTCATGTTTCTAGCTATTTGAATGTATATTAACTAATGATCTGTTTAGCATTATATAATGCTTGTTAATGATTTATTAATGAGTTATTATATATTTATTATAAAATGTTAGCTATAATATAAGAGGTTTGGGGTCTGTACGATTTTTTAAAATGTTTTTGAAAGAAATCTCTTACACCAAGGATGGATTTTTTAAATCAAAAATATATTAAAATAGTCATATTTAAAATATTGTTACAATTTAAAATAACTGTTTTCTGTTTTAATATATTTTGGTGGCAAGCAACACAGAATTTTCAGCAGCCATCACTCCAGTCTTCTGTGTCACATGATCCTTCAGAAATCATTCAGATATGCTGATTTGGTGCTCATTATCATTATCAGTGTTGATTATCAACAGTTGCTCTGCTTAATATTTTTGTGAAAGCCATGATATATATTTTTTAGGATTCTTTGATAAATAATTTAATGTGATCCTTGTTGAATAAAAGTATTGCTTTCTTTTAAAATAATCATATTTATTCAAAACTATAATATATAATATGGGTGTCTCTTTGTGCCTTGCAGACGCTGTATGAGTTTAAGTTTGAGTTTCTGCGGGTGGTGTGTAATCATGAACACTACGTCCCCCTCAATCTGCCCATGCCTTTTGGGAAGGGCCGCATTCAGAGGTTTCAAGGTAAACATACAGCAGTATTCTATGGCACACTGTTGTTGAAATAGTCTAAGAAATTGTCTTGTGTCTCTCTTGAAAGGTTAAATTGTTCATCAGGAGAATTAGATTTAATTTAATTCTTCTTTCCTTTCTTTGTGGCTTCTGTCCTTTGAGCATTCTTTACCTGTTGCTCATATGATTGCCTTTCCACTGTTTCTTCTTTATCTGTGTGTGCTAGCTTTTCTGTGTCACATTAAGGAGACTCATGCCAGAAGAGTAGGTGAGCAGTCCTGCTTGCCAGGCACTGAACAATGTTCATGTGTTTAATCTTAATGACACAGTCCATGTCTCTCTTCAGTGTCATAACTGCCATGATGGTTTCATTCCTGATGTGGAATGGACCTACTCCAGTCTGTCTTACATGTTGATGTGCAATATAAGCTAATTCATTCATGAGTCTAGATGTTTGGTTGGGTGTTTAAAACTGTTCTATTTACCTTTGTTTTGTAATAACTGTCCATGAACTGGCTGTTGAGTCTGCCTGTGAAATCATCTTGTGTATGTGTGATTATTGTGATTTCCTGTATCAGTGAAATTGTAATTTAAAGTGCATAATTTTCAAATCATTGCTTTTGGTTTTATTATAAAAAGCTGTAGAACTGTTTTTGTTTAAGGCATTGTTAAATACAAAGCAGCAACTATTTTTCTTTCATCTGTTAAGCAGGATATTTGAGCTGAAACTTTCAAACACAGTTTTAAATTAGCTGGTGGTTACATTCAGTGTTTGTGGTATGATGTCTTTCTTTTTCTTTCTTTTCTCATAGATCTACAGTTGGACTATTCACTGACGGATGATTTCTGCAGGAATCACTTCCTAGTGGGTTTGTTATTGAGGGAGGTGTGTGGGGCTCTTCAGGAGTTTGGGGAAGTCCGTCAGATCGCCATTCAGGTTCTCAAGAGTCTGATGATCAAACACACATTTGACGATCGCTATGCCTCAAAGGTCAGTGCCCAGTTGCAACAAACCCCTCAAGTTAAGAAAAAGAACTGATTTAAAATTAAGGGTGTTTGCACTAAGGGTTTTCTTAATTTTGTAACTGCCTTAGCAACTTACAGTGGTTTAACAAATAAATATGTATTATATAACAGGAATATATAGTAGGTGGAAACATGATTAGGAGAACCCGTAACATGTGGTATGGAAGCCCTGCCTTTCAGTTAAAAGAGGCAATAAACTTTTTGATAGAGGCACTGACTGTGTTTTTTAATTTTTACTCTAGAATGTACATGCCCATTTTGTTGGACAGCCTGAGAAATGTAGCTTTAAACATGATTTGAGCTTTAAAGACAAACTTTATGTCTGATTTAACTATACATTATCAATCAAAAGTCTGGGGTCACTACATTTTTTATGTGTTTGAAAGAAATCTCTTATGCTCACCAAGGCTGAATTTATTTAATTAAAAATACAGTAAAAACATTAATATTCTGGAATATTATTGGAAACTGTTTTCTATTTTTATACATTCTAAAATGTAATTAATGAATTTTCAGCAGTCATTACTTCAGTCTTCAGTGTCACATGAACGTTCAGAAATCATTCTAATATGCTGATCTGATGCTCAAGAAACATTTATTATGATCAATGTTGAAAATGGTTGTTCTGCTTAATATTATTGTGGAAACTGTGATTTCCACAACAATAGACATTGTTTATCAGGATTCTTTGATGAATACACAAATAGAATTATTTTGTAACAATGTAATAGTCACCTTTGATTATTTAATGTGTTCCTACTGAATAAAAGTATAAATGTTTTAGAAAAAAATGAACCCAAAATTTTGAATAGTATTGACCATAATCTTATTTTGTATATTTAGTTTTTTCCCATTTCAAGTACATAGGGGGCTGTACTTGTATGCCAGTTTCCTATTTAAAAAACAGTGCCTGGAAGCACTTTCAAGATTACCACAGGGTGAATAGACGTGCCTTAAACAGACATTGATTTTAACCAGTAAATATCTGTGTATGTGTACACAGAGTCAGCAGGCCAGGTTGGCGACACTCTATCTACCCTTGTTTGGGTTACTGCAGGAGAACGTTTACAGATTAAATGTGAGAGACACGTTTAATTTTAACACCAACCAGGTGAATCATCTTGTGTTCTTTTTCTCTTTCTCATCAGTCTTTTATTCACAACTTGAGCAACCCTTATATTTCAACATGCCATCTCTCTGCTATTTCTCCTCAGAATGGGCGAGATGAACATCTTGCCAGCATCTCTACAGTAACACCCCAAAAACCTGTTGGTAACCTTGAAAACAGCCTTCATAAAGATGTATTTGGGGTCATCTCAGGAACTGGTGAGTGATGAGCAAATTAAAACCTACCAGCAACTCAGGCCTTTCACCTTCTAGCAATAGTGATGAATGAATGGTATTAGTTATATGAATGAAGTTTATTCTGTGTGTAGCCTCTCCTCACACCTCTATGCCTAACATTGGCTCTGTGCGCCACGCTGACTCTCGAGGTTCTCTGGTCAGCACAGACTCAGGAAACAGCATCCCTGAGAAGACCAGCTCTTTCGATAAGGTGAAGTAGAATAACAGTGATGGTGTCCATCAGGCCCAAAATAATCTCTTATCTGCCTCGTTTAAATAGAATGTCCTGCTTTCATAATTTGCATTGTGAAAAGCGCTTTACAAAATTAAATTTGACTTGACTTTGTCTTTTAAAAACAATGTTAAATGGAGGTATTAAATGTTCAGGGGGAGTTCCTTCCCCCTCCACATGTGCTCAGGGCGCCTTTAACTGGAGCTGTGATGTAGAGGTCTGCGCAGGACCGTTTTTTTAGTCCCACTCCTGCCTGCTCCCGGAAGGTTCTATTCCGCACCTACCTGCTCCCACTATATATTCACTCTTTGTTCACCCGCTGTCCACTTAGAATAATTTTCTTCCCGACCCGACCATTCCCGCTAAATTTAGATCTCGTTTCCAGAATCTCACATTTAAATTTCCGCTATTGAAAGAAAGAGTCTGCACAAAATTGTATGTTATTTTATTAATCTTGTCAAGAGTCTTGAATTTATTGACTTTGACTTGAATTTATATGAATTATCTTAAGACACAAAATTAGTTTAATATTTTATGCAACACGGTAGGGAAAAAAAAGTCAGAGAAAATTAAAATGTTGTACAAAAATTGCATTTCTTATTTTTATTCGTCTTGTCAGGATACAATTCATTTAACATTGACAACACAACAGGGAAAAAGTGTCGCAGAGAGAGAAAAAAAATGTAGGTTGTACAAAAATAGCCAATTAGCTATTTTTATTCGTCTTGTCAAAATACTAAATTCGTTTGACATTTTTCTGTTAACACAGTAAGAAAACTGTT
>NW_015505242.1:189420-214736 GCF_001515645.1 Sinocyclocheilus grahami
CTTTTAAGCCATAAACAGTCCAACACTCCAGCATGATCCTACGCAGACGCTACAAACGTCCTTCAAGGACAGCGCATCCACACTTTGCTCCATCCTTATTCTGCTCTGTCACTCATCGACAACCTGCCTGTTCTGTCTGAGGGCCGTATATTTACCACAGGTACAGCCTGCTCTGAGCATCGTTATGCACATGCTGCGCACAGACCCCGCAAATAAAATGCGTGACGTTTAAAGCATGCATGCAGCGCGTGCATAACAGTCCTGAGCGCAAGGTGCCGGTGGTCAATAAGAATAAAGCGCAGATATGCTGTTCTAAATGGGTGTCGGAAACGGGATATTGTTAGACTGCCCGCTCCCGTTCAAATTACACCAGAGTTACCGATTGCTACCGCGTTTTATTAGGGAATTTAATCCCGTGGAATTAAAAATCCGGTCGGGTGCCGCGGGAATGCAGACCTCTAAACTGAGCCTATGTTATTCAGCTGTATTTACAGTAAGACATGTAGCTGTTACTAATAAGTTTCCCTTATTCATTCCTAACTCTTATTCTCCCCTCTTACCCTTGACCTCTGACCTCTTAGCCGAAAGAGAGGTTTACACGTAGACACACCCTCACTGTGTTGCCCCTCCCCCTTGAACCAGAGGACTCCTCCCCTCTCAGCCGGGCAGCCAAACGTGTCACAATGGATTTCTCACTGCTTTCAAGCCCCACCCTCGACGATAACGACACTAACAGAATTACTGACACCATACAAGTAGAGCAACCCTAGAGTGTCCCCATCTGGGGAGTGTGTGTGCTTTAGACATCATGAGGGTGTTGCATGTCTATCTCATATTGTATTTTTCCAGCTCTGTGCATTTGGTGGGGTGTTTTCTGCTCATTGAAAGTAATTTAGGGATGGGCTGTGAAGCTTCTGATGGCCCGCAGTGTGCTGTGATGTGATATTTTGATGTGTCTTCCATTTTATACTTTATGCTTCTGTGTGTGTGTGCACGATAGACCCAATCAGCCTCCGCTCTTGGTAGCTCTATGCTGCGCTGTGATAAATTGGACAGAGAAGAAATCAAAAACCTGCTCATGTGTTTCCTCCATGTTTTAAAGAGCATGTCTGAAGGTAAGAACATGCACACATGACTTTAATTTTCAAGGTCCACGTGCCTTTGCTCATGAATGTGCTCACTTTTGATTATTTTTCTAGATGCCTTATTTACATACTGGAACAAAGCCACAACCTCTGAGCTGATGGACTTTTTCACGTTAGTAGAGTAAGTCATCTAGACTGGTACTAATCACATCAGAGCATCAGAGTACAGAGGTCCTGTAACTTAATACTGAGCACTCAGTTCATTTCTCTCTCTTTCTCACGCACAGAGTGTGTCTGCATCAGTTCAGGTATATGGGGAAGAGATTCATTGCCAGGTAAAAATATTTTGCTCCTAATAGTCTAAGAATTCTTAGAAGTCTAAGAATTTTTGTTGCTAAATTATACGTATATATTTTTGTGGGAAATATAGGACCATAAATTACTAATTTATGCCAAAACATAAGAAAAAAATATTTCAATTTAATTTTGTGGAAAATCTGGGAACATTAAGGCTATTAAGTAAACATATTTTTGTTCAACAGGATATTTATGCCAAAACATTACAAAAATGTATCCTACCTGGACTGTCAATCTAATGCATCAATTTTGAACAGTTATTTATTTAAAAATAGTACATAATTTTATTATTAATTAAAATTATATTAACTATATTATATTAATAATCAAATAATATTACAATATTTTTATTCAAAACGTATTGAATAAATGTCTATTATATATATATACAGTGGGTACAGAAAGTATTCAGACCCCCTTAAATTTTTCACTCTTTGTTATATTGCAGCCATTTGCTAAAATCATTTAAGTTAATTTTTTTCCCTCATTAATGTACACACAGCACCCCATATTGACAGAAAAACACAGAATTGTTGACATTTTTGCAGATTTATTAAAAAAGAAAAACTGAAATATCACATGGTCCTAAGTATTCAGACCCTTTGCTGTGACACTCATATATTTAACTCAGGTGCTGTCCATTTCTTCTGATCATCCTTGAGATGGTTCTACACCTTCATTTGAGTCCAGCTGTGTTTGATTATACTGATCGGACTTGATTAGGAAAGCCACACACCTGTCTATATAAGACCTTAATGTGGGTCTGAATACTTTCCCTACCCACTGTGTATATATATATATATATATATATATATATATATATATATATATGATACATTTATTCAATATATTATATTTATATGTATTTATTCACTGGTGCCTTATTTTAATACTAAATAAGGTTTTTTATACAGTTTTATTGTATATTTTCTTGTCATTGCTTGTTTTGTGGATATTGCTTTGAAATATTACATGTAAGCACAGTCATGCCAATAAGGTACTTTACATTTTAAAGAAATAATTAATTCAGGTCAGTGCTAGACTTAAGATTAGTGAAATCGAAAAAAACACAAAAAATATATTTACTTGTAAAGTCACATTTTTTTCCGTGTCTGTTCAAAGATTTCTTTGTCTGCCTCTACAATGTAGCCTAATGTATTTGAATAATCCTCATTTGATGATCAGTAAAATGTATTGATAAATGTGATTCATTGTGATTCCTTTTTTATTAATGATCAGTTCATTTATTCAAAAAATGAATGATCTGGATGTCATGAATAATGAATTCACTTACATTTTTTTTAATCAGTTGATGGCACTAGTTCTAATGTTATTACAAATGATTTGACCAGTTCTCATCTGTAAAACCAGACATACAAACACAAGCACAAGACCACCACTGCTATCTCATATCTACCGTCTCTCTCTTGCCTTTCACATGCACTCACACATACATGCATACACGGCATCAAATCCTACACTGCCTTGAATGACGCTACTCCTTTATGTGTGTATATGTTTTATTGGTTGAAATGCTGGCGAGGGTTCAGTTAGTCAGTGATACTGTAGCATCCTGGCACCCCTGAACAGGGTAAGAGCTGTTGTGTGCTTTTGAGTGGCCTTCACTAACAGCATGCTGACTCATTCAACTAACTCACTGCTCTGTGTGTATGTGTGCTGAGACATTTCTACATTAATGCTTTCTCGATAGTGTAAGAGCAGAAGGTTTTGTGGTATCCCATTTAGATATTTATCATCTGCATGTGTCCATTCAACACATGAAGTACAATAATATGCTCTCTCCAGTGTGCACATCATCACATGTCCTGCTTTTTGTCCAGTGGATAACCAGTCACATGACTAATGGATGCCAACATTTAATGCACTGTATTAACACCTTTTATAAATCATCTGCAACATCATATTGGTTTATGAGTAGTAATACAGGTGCAACTTTGTGGCTTATCATTTATATAATATGATGTAAGAAATATACAGTGTCAGAAATAGAGCAGAAGTCAACCATAGTGAATGCAGGTGTTTTAAAGGGGTCATATCATGAGAAATCAAGTTACTCATTTCATGTTCAAAGAAGCCTTTGTCATAAGTCTTACGGGGTACACTACCATTCAAAAATATTAAGCAGCACAGCTGTTTTTAACTGTTTTGATAATAAAAAGAAATGTTACATAAGCTCCAAATCAGATTTCTGAAGATTTTTGAAGTACAGTATTATGTGACTCTGAGGACTGGAGTAATAGCTGCTGAAAGTTTAGCTTTGTCGTCATTTGAATAAATTACATTTTATAATATTTTAACATACAAAACAGTTTTAAATTGTTTATGAACCCCAAATTCTGAAAAAATACGGCAAGAAAGGCAATCGTTAGAGAGGGGGTGGAACGAGGTCTAAAATAGCATTATAAGCGGACCTCATAAGATCTATGACATGACCCCTACATATTTGCATTTTCATACTGTATGTATATGATTGACAGCTCACCAGACCTCTAATAAAGGCTTTGTTTTCCCTCAGAAGCCAGGATGGGGTGGGGTTTATGGCTCCGGACAGGAAGTCGTTGACTCTTCCTGTTTCTCGTAACAGAGGGGGCGTCATGCACACACGCTTACAACAGCTGGGCAGCCTGGAGAACGCACACACTTTCAACCACAGTAAGACACTTTAACACTTATTAATTCCTTAATTACTCCTCATCCTTCACTCCTCTCTAAGATGAACATTTAGAAGAATTTATTGTGCTTTGACAATCATGAAAGTTACACTGTGTGTGTATGTTTCAGTCTGAGAATTTGTTCTTGGGATCTTTGTTGACTAACCGGTAAGAGCTTCTTGAGTTTCAAGGGGACCAAAAAGCATAGTGCCATGCATATTCTGTGTATCATCCTTTGCGCCGTTTTGGCACATCTTCAATGCAGATTGAATTAAGTGTTGTAGTGCAGTGGTTTTTTTAATCCTGGTTCTGAAATACTCTAACAGTCTTCCAGGACCAGGATTGAGAACCACTGATGTAGTCCGACCAGAGAGAGCAAAGCAATACTGAGAGGCCAAAGCAGCTTATCTCACTTCTGTTCAGTTTAGTTATTAAATGATATGATCTTTCTTTTCCTCTTTCTCCTCCAGCGTATTGCCATGGTGATGCTGACACGTGTCTCCTGGAGGCTAACGTCTCAACGGAGGTGTGCTTGACTGTGCTGGACATACTCAGTGTTTTCATTATGGGCTTTAAGGTAAAGACAACAAGTGGAAGTGTGTGTTTATTAGTACAAGTCAAAGTTCAGTTCTTCCTTGAAGCACTCTCATATTAAAACTATGTATCTACAGACTCAGCTGTGTGCAGATTTGGGTCATAACCCACTGATGAAGAAGGTTTTCCAGGTGCACCTCTGTTTCCTTCAGATCCCCCAGTCAGAGATGGCACTGAAGCAGGTCTTCACCTCCTTACGTACCTTCGTTTACAAGGTAACCACAGCAGCCACTTTCACTGTTGATTCATGGGATATGACAGGAGAAAATCCTCAAAAAAGACCCTTTTCAATACAAAGACATGCAGAACATCCTGAGATCACAAATAATGCACCGAATTCAGACAGTTTACAGTTAGAAAAGGTTTATTTAGGGATCAAACAAGCAAAATAGTAATTAAAGTTAGCAAAATACAATATTTTCTGATATATTTTCTCACCAGACCCTTAAAGGGATAGTTCACCCAAAATTGTAAATTCTGCCATCCTTTACTCACCCTCAAGTTGTTGCAAACCTGTATGAATTTCTTTCTTCTGTTGAACACAAAAGATATTTTGAAGAATATTGGTATCCAAACAGTTGCTGGTAGCATTGACTTCCATAGTATGAAAAAAATACTGGAAGTCAATGGCTATATTCATCAAAATATCACAGTCAATTTACACTTCCCACCATTGAATTTAGTTTTGAGATCACATAATTGGGTAATTAAATGTCCAACATAAGTGTACACATGATGAACACATAATTATGTTGTTCATCCAACTCTCCATGTGTTTTTCTGTCTTTCTCAGTTTCCCTGTACGTTTTTTGACGGACGGGCGGATATGTGTGCCTGTTTGTGCTATGAGATCCTGAAGTGCTGTAATTCCAAACTGAGTTCCATACGCAGTGATGCTGCCCACCTGCTCTATTTCCTCATGAAGAGCAACTTTGAGTACAATGGCAGGAAGTCCTTTGTCCGAACACACCTGCAGGCAAGAGAGGGATTAGAGGGTAATGGGGGGGGGTCGAATAAACACCAAAAGTGTCCATCAAATAATAAAAAAAATTATTTTAAGTCATCTTGTTGCCCCCTTGGAAGTTTGATGAGGCCCCCTAGTGGGTCCCGGACCCCCTGGTTGAGAACCACTGATCGAGAGAACCCTTTTGCAACCTAGAGTCACAATCACAATAAAACACAATCTGGCTGAAATACTTGGCGATTTATTTGAAATATTTTTTCTCAGGTGGTGATTGCGGTGAGTCAGCTGATTGCTGATGTCATTGGGATTGGAGGGACACGCTTCCAACAATCACTGTCCATCATTAATAATTGTGCCAACAGTGATAAAACTGTAAAGGTAAAATTAGAAATTTCCATTTATACAGTATACAGGTGCATCTCAATAAATTAGAATGTCGTGGAAAAGTTCATTTATTTCAGTAATTCAACTGAAATTGTGAAACTCGTGTATTAAATAAATTCAATGCACACAGACTGAAGTAGTTTAAGTCTTTGGTTCTTTTAATTGTGATGATTTTGGCTCACATTTTACAAAAACCCACCAATTCACTATCTCAACAAATTAGAATATGGTGACATGCCAATCAGCTAATCAACTCAAAACACCTGCAAAGGTTTCCTGAGCCTTCAAAATGGTCTCTCAGTTTGGTTCACTAGGCTACACAATCATGGGGAAGACTGCTGATCTGACAGTTGTCCAGAAGACAATCATTGACACCCTTCACAAGGAGGGTAAGCCACAAACATGCATTGCCAAAGAAGCTGGCTGTTCACAGAGTGCTGTATCCAAGCATGTTAAATGAAAGTTGAGTGGAAGGAAAAAGTGTAGAAGAAAAAGATGCACAACCAACCGAGAAAACCGCAGCCTTATGAGGATTGTCAAGCAAAATCAATTCAAGAATTTGAGTGAACTTCACAAGGAATGGACTGAGGCTGGGGTCAAGGCATCAAGAGCCACCACACACAGACATGTCAAGGAATTTGGCTACAGTTGTCGTATTCCTCTTGTTAAGCCACTCCTGAACCACAGACAACGTCAGAGGCGTCTTACCTGGGCTAAGGAGAAGAAGAACTGGACTGTTGCCCAGTGGTCCAAAGTCCTCTTTTCAGATGAGAGCAAGTTTTGTATTTCATTTGGAAACCAAGGTCCTAGAGTCTGGAGGAAGGGTGGAGAAGCTCATAGCCCAAGTTGCTTGAAGTCCAGTGATAAGTTTCTACAGTCTGTGATGATTTGGGGTGCAATACCATCTGCTGGTGTTGTTCCATTGTGTTTTTTGAAAACCAACGTCACTGCACCCGTTTACCAAGGAATTTTGGAGCACTTCATGCTTCCTTCTGCTGACCAGCTTTTTGAAGATGCTGATTTCATTTTCCAGCAGGATTTGGCACCTGCCCACACTGCCAAAAGCACCAAAAGTTGGTTAAATGACCATGGTGTTGGTGTGCTTGACTGGCCAGCAAACTCACCAGACCTGAACCCCATAGAGAATCTAAGGGTATTGTCAAGAGGAAAATGAGAAACAAGAGACCAAAAAATGCAGATGAGCTGAAGGCCACTGTCAAAGAAACCTGGGCTTCCATACCACCTCAGCAGTGCCACAAACTGATCACCTCCATGCCACGCCGAATTGAGGCAGTAATTAAAGCAAAAGGAGCCCCTACCAAGTATTGAGTACATGTACAGTAAATGAACATACTTTCCAGAAGGCCAACAATTCACTAAAAATGTTTTTTTTATTGGTCTTATGAAGTATTCTAATTTGTTGAGATAGTGAATTGGTGGGTTTTGGTTAAATGTGAGCCAAAATCATCACAATTAAAAGAACCAAAGACTTAAACTACTTCAGTCTCTGTGCATTGAATTTATTTAATACACGAGTTTCACAATTTGAGTTGAAATACTGAAATATATGAACTTTTCCACGACATTCTAATTTATTGAGATGCACCTGTATACAAAATACATATTATTATACTTTAGGTTGCTTTCTGACTAAATACTAAAATACCTTACACAACTTTTAATGTCTGAACAGATTACTAAGCATCATCACTTACAGATTTTATCCTCTGAAATCATAGGTGATTTTCAATGAATTTGGTCAAACTTGAGTGCCCAAAATCTAAACACTGGCGATGACGTTCATCAACTAACATCAACTCCAGAAAAAAAGCTGTGGCAAAAATCTGGGCAAAAGTTATGTAGTGTATTTCTTAAGAAAGCATCTACTAAAAACATAAATGCTAACCATAAATATGGATGTCAGAGTAACATTGAAATGTATAAATTCAAGTAGATTACCAGCTTTTCATATTCAAATCACATGTTTATGTCACATCAGAAATTACTGTTTGCCTATCCTCTGCACTCTCTCTTCCTGTTCCTCTAGCACACTGCTTTCCCCTCGGATGTGAAGGACCTGACCAAGCGGATCCGGACGGTACTGATGGCCACTGAGCAGATGAAGGAACATGAAAAAGACCCAGAGATGCTGGTGGACCTTCAGTACAGCCTGGCCAAATCCTACACCAGCACCCCCGAGCTGCGCAAAACCTGGCTGGATAGTATGGCCAAAATCCACGTGAAGAATGGAGATCTGTCTGAGGCAAGCTGGCCATGTTATGCTTGCTAATAAATTAAGAGGTCTTTAAAACTAAAACAAAAAAAACCTAAATAACTAAATTAGGTTAAATACATCCTGTTACTTATATTTTTAACTCCTTAATTTTGCGTTTTTTCACTCAGTATTTAAGTTTAACTGTTTATTCATCATCAGTTTATTTGGTGATATAGTAAAACAATGGTGGATAACTTTACATCAATGACTTCATCAAGGGCTTATTTTTTTCTATAGGCAGCGATGTGTTACGTGCATGTGGCAGCACTTGTGGCTGAGTACCTGAAGAGGAAAGGTGAGAAGTCCACTAGGGGGCACAGTAAATATAGTTTGCAATGTAGTTTGGGGTCAGAAATGAACTTTTAATCAAGATGCAAAATTTGCCCCCTGGAACGGATATGTGCATTATTGCACACAGTTTGTGATCTATTTATGTAAATTACTTTATATTTTGAACAAATGTGGCTTATAAAAGCAAGTATTAAATACAGAAGTAACAATGCATTAAATACAAAGTAATAAATCTTAATCAAATCTTATCAAATATGTTTTGAAAGCTTTCCATGCTTGCATGCACACACACACACACACACACACAAACACAGATTTATAAAGGTATCTTGTTCAAGGTTCATCTGTATTTTGCAATCTGGAATTCTTTTGTGAATTTCTTTTACAGGAGGTAATCTCTATGTGTGATAACAGCACTATTAATGCAGGGTCAGGAAAATGAACACGTGTATGCACAAAAACACACACATTCACATATTATGCAGTGTGAACATTATTTACAAAGGAGATCGGTTCTTGAGGTGTGATGTTTGCCTTAATGTCTAGTGTGTGTCCAAATGCCTGATTTTTTGTAAAGGTTTTGTAGTTTATTGAACCTGCTTTCACCTGTTCTGCTTACTATTCCTTCGCCTTGGCAGGAATGTTCCGGCAGGGCTGCTCAGCATTTCGTGTGATCACACCCAACATTGATGAGGAGGCAGCCATGATGGAGGATGTGGGCATGCAGGACGTTCACTTCAATGAGGTTCAGACCAGCTCGCTCCTGATCACGTTTATATATAGCCACATTCATGAGTCGCAGCCTCTTAATCCTGCCACTCTTTTATATATTGACTCTACATCAGCACTGGAATGAATTCAAAACTGTCTTTTATAACGTCAGTAATAATCCATAGTAGAAAATGTTCTGATTTCTTATCTAATCAGTATCAATTGCTCCTTTCCAGTGGGTGTGTTAGTAAAGGAAGTCCAGATAATGAGCCCTGATTAGACCTGAGAGTCCCTCATCACTGTGAATAATCAGTTTGTGTGTTTAATGAACTCTTTGTGTAACATTTACATGTTGTTCAGTGCTTACACTTATGATAAAAGATCATCTCTGCGGTTGGACTTTGTCTGGTTAGAACAGCAGTTTTGTGTGTAGCACGATTTGTTGAGAGAAGATAGTTTGCTGTATCTGGATTAATGCATTAATGTTGAAATGCAGTATTGCACATTAATGTATGTTATTACACATACATGTCTATCTGCAGGAAGTGCTGATGGAGTTGTTGGAAGCTTGTGCTGATGGTTTATGGAAAGCTGAGCGTTATGAACTTATTTCAGATATCTACAAACTCATCATTCCGATTTATGAACAACGCAGAGACTTTGAGGTGCACACACACTCTTTTTATGTGTCATTGGAAATGCAGCATTTACATTTGCCAGAAATACAGTATGTACCATGTTTGGATAGTATGAATGTATTTTTGTGCTTTTGTGTAGAAACTGGCCCACCTGTATGACACATTACATCGGGCTTACACTAAAGTGATGGAAGTGATGCATTCTGGGAAGAGGCTACTTGGGACCTTCTTCAGAGTGGCATTTTTCGGCCAGGTAAGACAATGCAATGGTGCAGTGGTTTCAACTAGTCTAGCTAACACAGACAATTTGATTGGATTGAGTTGCACTATAGCAATAATATAGCTGCATTTTATTTTAAAGGGGTCAAATCATGAGGTATCAAGCTGAGAAAAAGTTTGGTGTATTATGAAAATATACTTTGACTTTTATTATTCAAAACTTCCTCCTCAGTCCAAAAATAATGACCTATGGGACCGTCTTTTGAAACTAAGATGCAAAAATATTGGATGTCTGAAGAAAAAAAATCAAAGCCCCCCAAAATTATATAAGAGTCCACATTTACACATGAAGAATGCTTATTTGTTTATCAGAAACTTGCCCCACAACAATCTTCTTTGTGCACACCAAAAGTGAATTTAATGATTTGCGTGCGTAGATTACATGCAAAGACGCGAATAGACGAGAATTTGCGCTGGGCGACACGATTGCCGCCGACACGCAATATTTTCCTCAAACGCGTCTTTTGCCCAAGCTGAAAAATTTCAACTCGAGGGGGAAATTCACATGGTGCTGTCACAATCACGTTTGTTTGGACTCTTTGTTTCATCATCGTCTGCCTTAGTCATTCATTTGTTGTCACGGACACTAATTATGGTCAGCTGTGCACTCATCAATCACCATCATTATCATTATATAGGTTCAGTTCTGTTTCAGTCTAGTTGTCCGGTGTGGTCTATCTTGGATGTGTTGTATGTTGCTCTATTCATGTTGGATTACCTGTTGGATTTGTTAAATATTACCTATTTGCCTTCATCTTCATCTTCGTGGGTGTTTATACAACGACCCATGTGACAGACACATTATCGCGCAAGCCAATAAGCAAAGAGGTTATTGACACGTCCGGTTGTATCAGAATATGGAGAAGAGCACGAGTGACTCGAAAAACATTAAGTAAAGCGATGCAAATATTCGCTTCGCTTTTGGTGTGCACACAACATAAGTGTTATGGAGAAGGTGGAAAATGGTCACCAAAAAAAACTAATTTTGAGTGTTTTAGGCAGAAAATAAATGTGTAAAAATTACATTACAAAATTAAAATTGTATAATAAAAATGTATGATATGACCTCTTTAAAAATGGAAAGGAGACATTCCTGTATGCATGATAATATACCCTGCATGATAGCCAAAGTCAAAGTACCCTGCATGACAGCCAAAGTCTGTGGGTCTCGGTTAATCAATATTTTCTGCTCTCTTTTCTTTCCTAAGGCTGCGGTAAGTGCAAAACAACAGTGTACTAGTTTAATTTCAGTGTAAATGAAACAGGCAAACAATCAAATTATGTAAGCATATTAAGTATTTAAGCCCTTTTGCATGCAGCAAAATTTTGGCGTAGGTATATCTGCACCAAAAATGAATCCAGGTCACCTGCTATGCTTGTTGGAGTATATATTATAGTATAATAGAAACGCTGTATCATGATTATCTACTTGATCCTAGAATCAGACCCTTTTACCAGACACACAGAGACCTTTCAAACGGCATCAAACATGAATTGTTGCCTTGTTATAAACTCTGATTTAAGAAAGGTGGTTTTGGTGATCTCTGCAGTGTCCTGTGTTCAGATGGAAATGAGGGGAGAGAGGGGAAGAGTGAAGGTGTGGAGCTTTTGTTTCTCTCAGTTGGGTGTCTTGCTTTAGGCTTGCGAGACAGAGTTCAAATGTTGATTCTCGTGAGAGTTCTTTGTTTTTTCAGACGGTGACCTTCTTCTGATCTAGCCAAATGGCATCAATAATCTTACAACCACAAAACTTCCGTTAACAATAAAACCCTTATGTCTCTGCTTTTCTGCCATCTGGCCGAACGGTTCTGATCATGGTGAGGAATAGTTCCAGTTGCATTTCCATTTTTAGCATGGTTAGCTAACCGTGCTCAGCCATGCTAATGGATCACCTGATGGCTTTCTAGTACTGTAGTACAGTATTTTTCTGCATGTTTTTTTTTGGTCCTTTTTAGCTAGCCAGGGAAATTTTCATTTGATGTGATCATTCTCGATATCATGCTCACTCCAAATTTAAATGTATATAAATGCATAGAAATCCGTCACCAATTCTAACATATATTCTACTCCTGATTTCATAGCACTAAATCAGAAAACAAAACTGCAACCAGATCAGCATGATTCAGCATGGTTTAGCAAAGAGTTTAATGTTTTATTAGGCAGACAAGCCTGATAATATTTTTTCAAAATTAATTTTAAAACACACTATTTAAAATTGGAAACTGGAATTTTTTTTCTCCAAATTTGATTTGAAAGCACTTTGAGCCACGATACTGTATGTATTCATTATTAAAAAAAAATTTTTTTTTTATATATACTGTATATATTCAGTATTCACATATAATGTTATATTATATATATTATTAAAATGTAAAACAACTGTTTTCTATTTTAATATATAAAAATTGTATTTCTTTGATGGCAAAGCTGATTTTTCAGCAGTCATTACTCCAGTGCCACATGAACCTTCAGAAATTATTCTAATATGCTGGAGTGGTGCTCAAAATAATTAATTTTATTATCCCTGTTAAAATTGATTTTGCTGCTTATATTAGCATTAAAACCTCAGTAGTGATGAATAGCTTTATTCTTTACTATCTTTGATCAATTCAATGAATCAATTTCTTTTTCAAAAAAAAAAAAACCCTCTGACCCCAAACTTTTGAACTTTTGAAATCATTGGTTTATTGTGTTCACCATATAAGTGCACTTCTAGACACGGAAACAAGATTTAATGAACATATATCCTTGGCCTCTATACAGTATAATACATTTATTTCCCCAGCTATTCCCTGAACACTAATCTTTAATGATTGCATTTTAGTGTGTACTTCCTGTATTAACTCTGTACAGTACACCCGGATCTTGAGCTCTGGGCTGCAGTTGTTTTCAAAAACAATTAATCAGTCTTTGTCTCAAGTTAAGTGTTTAGTGTTGTAAAAGCAACCAGGAAATTTCAAAGTTGAACCCTGATCTTCATCCTCTGATACATTTTCAGATCAGATCTGGCCACTGAGGCAGAATGACCTTCTTAGAGTGTGTGTTCTAAATAAACCACTATATCACACAGTTTCAAGGTGTGCCATCTGCACGGAATATAAATCTGGATTACTTCACAAACATGAGTAGATTTCAGCTGGGACCTTAATGTGTTTGTTCTTCTAGCCACTCCTTCTCTGAACGTAGTACTGCATTCACTTAATGTCTATGTGCTCTTTCTTTTCCAATTTCTCTGTTTCAGCTACACACTGTTTCCCATATGTAAAGAAGCGCATAGCAGTGATGTATCAGCACCACACAGACCTGAGTCCCATCGAGGTGGCCATAGATGAGATGAGCGGGAAGGTGGCGGAACTCAGAGCCCTCTGTGCAACTATTGAAGTTGACATGATCCGCCTGCAACTTAAGCTGCAAGGAAGCATTAGTGTACAGGTGTGTGTGCGCGTGCATGTGTGTGCGTGTGCGTGCGTGTGTGTGTGTGACACAAATCTTTGGTCTGTTACAAAAGTAACCTAGCCAACATTTTTAGGCATCATGATGTAGAGCCCTTGACAAAAAAACAAGCAATGTTAATAATAAATTTATTCTGTGTTATAAGATACTTTGTTTTGTTCAGGCAAAGCATCTTCTCATTTGATCCCAAAATGCACTCCAATGAGCTTAATGAAAAATGACATTGATATTGACATACAAGATCTGTCATGAGAAAGTTCTGAGAAATGTCAATTATAAAGTAATTGTATTCAGTACATAACAATTATCAATAGAAAAGTTTATTTTGATCAAAATGTGCCATTATAATTAATATTTTATCCAATATTTGTATATGCTTTGTATGTTTATAAAGTCAATAGGTGCAACATGGTAATATTTTAAGGTTGCAGTTAATGAAAGGATAAAATAAAATAAATCAAGTGGCATGAAAACTGATCCATGGTGACATTTTATTTTTACCAGCAAAACATCCTATTTGTGATCAGATTTTCTAGAGCTACTATTAAAAAAACTTTACAATACATTCAAAGGTTTGGGGTCAGTAAGATTTTTTTTCTTTTTGAAAGAATGCTTTATATTCAGCATGGATAAGAGTAAAGACATTCATGATATTATTTTAAAAAGTTTCAAATAAATGCTGTTCTTTTGAACCTATTGCTGTTCTTTTGATTCTTCTATTAATCAAAGAATTCTGAGATCAAATTTATCATGGTTTCAACAAAAATGATTGCTAATAATACAAAATGATTTCTGGACACCAAATCAGTTTATTAGACTGATTTCTGAAGGATCATGTGACACTGAAGACTGGTGTAATGCCTGTTGAAAATTCAGCTTTGCCATCACAGGAATAAATTATATTTTAAAATATATTCAAATTAGTTCTGTCAAACGATTAATCACGATTAATCGCATCCAAAATAAAAGTTCATATAATATATGTGTGTGTACTGTTATTTATAATGTGTATATATAAATACACAAACATTCATGTATATATTTTAATATATTTTATTTATATATACATAATAAATATACACCGTACACATGCATATATTATGTAAACGAAAACCTTTTTGGATACGATTAATCTCGATTAATCATTTGACAGCACTAATTCAAATAGAAATCAGCTATTTTTAATTGTAATAACATTTTACAATATTGCTATTTTTACTGTATTTTTGTAAACTTATAATTGTAAAAAACTATACTTATAGCTAGTTGTGCAGCCCACCAAAAATACTGATTCTATAGATTAATAATACAACCACTTGGTGACATCTAACAATAAAATCACTGTCAATAGAGAGCAGACAATAAGGCGCCCCACTAGGTATTGAAACAAAGCGATTGCATTGAATCACACACACATTCACCCCAAGTTTGGCATGTTTAAATTTCAGTTAAGATGTTATTTAGTTCCTTTCTTCCTTGTAGGGCGATTTTGCATGGATTTTACATTTTTGGTTGTTTTTATGAAGAATTTTAAAGCCATTTCAATCTCACAAGAACAGCAAACCTTCCCCCAAATACACTTTTGCCATTACATCACACACTCTGATTTAAACTGACCTGTAAATGACTTTTTTTTCCAAAATACTTCTTTCTCTTCAGGTCAATGCTGGGCCACTTGCATATGCCAGAGCTTTCCTTGATGACGCCTGCGCCAAAAAATACCCAGATAATAAAGTCAAACAGCTTAAAGAGGTCTTCAGGTATATAAAAAATACTTGAAATGCCTTCCAGAATCTCTTCACATGCGCCTGCTTTCTTATTCTGTGTATATGGTGTTTGTGTATGCAGGCAGTTTGTTGAGGCATGTGGACAGGCTCTAGCTGTGAATGAAAGACTGATTAAGGAGGACCAACAGGAATATCATGATGAGATGAAAGCCAGTTACAAAGACCTGGCCAGAGAGCTTTCACACATCATGCATGAACAGGTAACCTTACACAATGGCACATCGTGAATCTTGTTTCCCTATGCCAGTAGAAACACACTGAGTCTGTGGTGGCAAAAGATTTGAATAATTACAATTTTTAAATATCTCTGAAAGAAGTCTCACCCAGGCTGCATTTACTGAATTAAAAATATAGTGAAAACAGTGATGTTGTTAAATATTATTACCAATTGAAATAACTGTTTTGCTTTTGAATGTATTTTAAAATGTAATTTATTCCTGTGATGACAAAGCTACATTTTCAGCAGCCATTACTGCACTCACATGATCCTTCAGAAATAGTTCTAATATCCTGATTTAGTGCTGAATTATTAATAATAGTTTTTTATTATTACCAATGTCGAAAAGTTTTTTCTGCCTAATATTTAATCTTTTTTGTGGAAACTGTTTTTTTTTATAAAATTTTTTTGTAACATTATAAATGTCTTTGTCACTTTTGTTGCTATTTTTTATTTTTTTAATGGTGAAAAAAAATGGTAATATGTCATGGTTTCCATAAAAATATTAAGCAACAAAAACAGTTTTCATCATTGATGAAAATAAGAAATGCTTCTTGAGCACCAAATCAGTATATTAGAATTCAGGAATGAATTACATTTTAAAATACATTCAAATAAAAAAATAAAAAAACTGTTACTTAAAATTTTAATATTTCACAATATTACTGTTTTTAATATTTGTAATCAAATAAATGCAGCCTTGGTGAGCATAAGAGACTTCTTTCAAAAACATGCAAAAATCGTAATTCCACTTTTTTGGCCGCCAGTGTATATTCACTAGTAGGTTACGTGAATGTTTGGTTCATGTTTAATATTCATGATTCTCGTTCTCTCTCTCTATTGTGCTGGCCTCTGTAGATCGGATGGTAATAATGCATACAATTTATCATACTTTAAAAACAATACAGTACAGTTCAAGTGTCAGTTTGATCTGGTCTTTCTCACCCTGCACTCTTCCTCTTCATCAGATCTCCGCTGTGGAGGGCGGAACCAAGAGCTCTCTTTCGGATTCGCTGCATATTTTCAATGCCATCAGTGGCACGCCCAGCGGCACCACCCTGCATGGCATGCCTAGCTCCGCCTCCACCATGTGACTCTCACCCCTGGCCTTAAACCTCTGACCCTGCCCGAGCCAGAGAGACGGACAGACAGACTGAAAAGCATCAAAAGCGAAAGAACAAGAAAAGAATGGAATTTCATTGTCCGACACTCTGAATGAATCGCCCATCAATCAGCATCCAGGACTCTGGGATAGAGCAGGTGTGTCCGGTCTTTGTAATGTCCAGATACTATTCCCATATGACGCATGTAATTGAAAGAAAGGAGCATTTGTTCTTCTCTCATCCACTCCAGTTTCCTGTGGAGACTATCACTTTTATTTCTTTCGTAACCAGAACAACTTGAAAAATCTGCCTTTTTACTTTCACATTCCTCAATTTTAATGCATCATTTTTCCATATATTCCCCAATTCTGTACGTTTTTTGCTGCTCTGTGCTGAGAGAGAGGCTGCGACATCACTTCCTGTGTCTGAGGCAGCTGCCGTCCACTGAGTAGTAGTGAAGAGAATATAACTGAACTTTAGTGTAGCTGGAAGTTTGAGCTTTACTGTACAAAATACCCTTGATCACCTGAGCCACTCAAGCTTTTTAGCCCACACTTCCATTTCTATCATTTTTTCCTTGTTTTTTGTTTTGTTCTATTCTATTCTATTCTATTCTATTCTATTCTGTTCTGTTTTGTTCTGTACTGTTCTGTTTTGTTAAGCCAAGAAGCGATTTGCTGTTTCTTTGTAGCGGAGTGCAATAATTCTCTTTCTTTGTCCTGTTTTGGTTCCTGAAGATCTCTTGCCAAAGTGAGAAGGCTAGATGTGAAATATATAAATATATATATGGACAAAAGAGATAAACACAAGGATTTGTATAACCGTTTATGTTTGTTTAAATGTAAATTGTTTTATATCGGGGGGTTAGATATGGGGGGTATTTTTATTTAATAGAATCTGTTCTGGAAATATATTAATGTCCCTAAAATCTCTGAATAAAATGTATTATCTTACATCGGTTCTCATGTGGTTTTCATTCTTATCAGTTGCTTCCCTTAAACATACTTTATCTCTACTACTGTGAACTTTATTATTTACCAACCAAGATCCTTATAAAGGGTGTTAAAACCTGATTCAGTTTTCTCGTCTATACATTATTTATGGTCTTTTTAATGTATAATTTATGGCCTACCATACTTTGTTTTTTTTACCCCAGATTATGAGGCCTTTAGCACGACTGCAAAAACATACAGCCCATCAATTATTCTCTCATATCTGATTGCTGACACTTTTAAAGCACCCTATGTATATATACAGTGGTGTGAAAAAGTGTTGGCCCCCTTCCTGATTTCTTATTTTTTGCATGTTTGTCACACTTTAATGTTTCAGATCATCAAACAAATTTAAATATTAGTAAAAGATAAAACAAGTGAACACATATATATATATATATATATATATATATATATATATATGGTTTAGAAGAGATAGACCATGTTGACGCAGTATCAGATTCAATTTTGTTTTTAAAGTGCGTTCTGAATGAAACCTGCTGACTTGCTCTCAATCTACACACACACACTTGCTCATGCCGTTCTGCCCCTGCCCCCCTCCACCACTGTCGCCATTGTATCGCAGAAACATCTCTGTTTGGGTGAGGGCAGTTTGTTTACCTCTCTCTTCCAATGCATTACAGCTCTACAAACTTCAAGTCCAGGTTATCTCTAGCTTTTCAGCTTAAGTAAGTCATTTTAACATTGTATAACAGCTGACCATGTGCTTTGTGAAGGTTTTGTTCACATCACTCCGACTTCACAGTCAGTAAATCTTATAATGTAAATATATGCACACAGTTGCTGCGTTTGTATGTGTTATGGGGTTGTATCAGGGTAATAAATGGCATTATTAGGGTTATTTGAGAACAGTCATATGATGTGTTGGCATTGTTTTGAAGTTCCAACATTATCTATCATATCTAATCTGCATTCTTTCAGATAGCAGTTTCAGCTCGAAGAGTTAATTATGTATTATATTAAATCAGCCTCCATTTACCATTCAACATAATTCGTATTTAAAAATTTTGTAGAATTTTATCTACCCCAGCATAAAAGTGTACTTAAATGACTTGAAATAGTTAAAACAAAACAAAAAACTTTCAAGGACACATTTATATAAGAATAAATGTATTTGCTAAATCTTTGATTTATTAAAAATATGCATAGGAAAACAATGATATTTTGCACTATATAGTTTTTTTTTTAATTTTTGGAATTAAATAATTAGTATATTCATTCTAATATAATTAAATCTTATTACAAAGGCTAAACGTTCATATCATTTGATTTTCTGTATCAATTGATAAGATAAATAACTAAACTGCTCCTCATTTGCCTCCTCCCACTCATACGCGCACACACAGCCACAAATACTGTCATAAACATCTACGTCAATCTCATTTTAACCCAGTGGTGGTGGCCAAGGATACATTTTATTGTTCAGAGTCTATAAAACCCTGTTACCTGTCTCCTTCAGAGTACAGCTTTATCTGTACTAAAGGATATTCTTAACAAGAGGACTAGAAGGCAGCCTCAAGTCAGCGCAGTCATCATGGCAGGTGAGTAAACCTAGATGTTGATATGGAACAATATAATAATAATTATCTCTGTTTACTTTGGGTTTGTACCTATAGATTGAATGTGTGTATTCTTTGCTTAAACAGGGCAATGCACAAACTGTCCATAAATATGTTATAGTGTGAAGACATTTGAAATAGCATTTAGTAAGTTCAAACTGAATCCATATTAGATCTATTTGAATGACATTTCACTTTTTTTGCAGATAACGAGGAGAGAAATACAAAGAAGGCCAAGAATAATAGGGTGAGACTTTTCAAATCTGATCAGTAATGCAATGCTAGTTACTCACAGAATTACTTGTCAGTATTTTTATTTTATTAAATTGAATAATTTATTGTACAATAAATATGTCAACACAATTAAGCACTGAAAGAAGGCCAAGAATAATAGGGTGAGACTTTTCAAATCTGATCAGTAATGCAATGCTAGTTACTAGTTACAATGCTAGTTACAGTATTTTTATTTTATTAAATTGAATAATTTATTGTACAATAAATATGTCAACACAATTAAGCACTGTTTTTATATAGTAAATACACAAATATACAATTCTAATAAAAGTACATGTTATTAGGAAATATTTTAATTGAACTGTGATTTTTCGTTGTAGCCAAGTTGCTTGGGATATCCTATCAGTATATTTTTCATTGTGGTGAATGAGTTCTGTGAGCGATTCTCCTACTATGGCATGAAAGGTGAGACCAAACACATACTGTACACAAATAAAATAATATGAACTTTTATCTCTGTTTTACCTTTGCCATCCACATAGATGATTTCACACAGCTTAGTCTTTTTTCTCTTTCTTTCCTTCTTAATTCTTTCCACTCATCTCTTGCTGTGTGTCTCCTGTCTCTGTGTTTTGCAGCGGTGCTGGTGCTGTACTTCAAGTATTTTATCGGTTGGGACAATGATTTGTCCACCACCATCTACCACACGTTCGTGGCTCTGTGCTACCTAACACCTATCCTGGGGGCCATCATTGCAGACTCATGGCTGGGCAAGTTCAAGTGAGTTGTAGGACTTGGAAAATATAACATACTACCATACTAACCATACTAGGAATACAGTATGCGATATACAATGTCAGTGAATTTCAAACTTTTTGATTCTAATGATCCCCAGCTATGATGGTACCCTTTCCTACAATATCAAAACAGCTATACTACCATTCAAAAAAAGGAACCATAGTTTCCACATAGATACTGTGCGGCACAACAGCTGTGCTTTGATAATAATGTTTCTTGAGCACCAAATCAACACATTAGAATAGATCATGTGACACTGAAGACTGGAGGGAGTAATGGCTGCTGAAAATGAAGCTTTGACATCACAGGAATAAATTACATTTAAAAATAGAAAACCATAATTGTAACCATATTTGCAATATTATTTACTTTTCATCACATAAATGAGCATAACCAACTTCGTTTCAAAACATTGCAAAATTTTCAGACTCCAAACTTTTAAAGAGTAGTGTGCATATTTTAAAACCCATTTTGAGGTAAATCAATCATTAATTAATAAGTGTGATTTAAAAAAATGCAGTAATTTCCATTTATTTTAAAACAATCATTCAAATATTTTTGGAGAAAACATTATAAATTGAAGATAATTAATAATAACTCACAATAAATATTGGTCCAAAGCTTTTTTTTTTTCTTTGAAAAATTTACTTGGACCCCTAGCACCCCCTTGTGGCCTCCTTCCCGTCCCCGGACCCCAGTTTCTAAACTTGTACTGAGTACACAGTCAAAAGACTTAGTTCAATAACATTCGATTATAAATGTATTTCTTCTAGAATTCATGTGGGTATAAACATTACCTCCATTCTCCACTTTTCGCAGGACTATCGTGTATCTGTCTGTAGTGTACACCATCGGACAGGTGATCATGGCAATCAGTGCCATCCACGACATCACAGATACAGACAGAGATGGTAAACCTGACAACATGACCTTCCATACGTGAGTTACTGCTTGGGATATGCTGTTTCATTATATTATCGTAAACATTACCCAAATAACCTATTGAATTAAAAGTAGAATGCTCTTTATTACTTATTACATATTTGGTGTGAATTTGAATCTCCTCTCTTTTATTTTAGTGCCATGTCCATGTTGGGACTCATCCTCATTGCTTTGGGAACTGGAGGTATTAAACCCTGTGTGGCAGCGTTTGGAGGAGATCAGTTTGAAGAACATCAGGCATGTAGACCCTTATACACACACACACACACACACACATTTAACACACCCTATTAAAGAGGATGAACTGAATTCAAGCACAGCTGCACATTCTTGTGTGTGTAAATCAGCTGTTATCAGCTCAAGGCTAAGTCTCTGATATTGAGTGTTAGAGATGAACAAATAGTGATTTTTAGGGCCTCCACCCACAAGGATATAAAGTCTAAAGGCCAATGGTGAAAGTGTGAAATGTGCATGTTTTAGGCTGAATGTTACAATGTGAGGAATGCTGATGTATCTATTATATGTCAGCATTCCTCATATTGTAACATTTGTATTTTTTTCACACACACACTTACATGCTTTCAGCCAGCAGAAACTGCTAAAATATTAAGCAGCACAACTGTTTTCAATACTGATAGTAATAAGAATTGTTTCTTAAAGGGTTAGTTCACCCAAAAAAATGAAAATTACCCCATGATTTACTCACCCTCAACCTAGCCTATGACTTGACTTTCTTCTTTCAGACGAATACAATCTGAGTCATATTAACAAATGTCCTGGCTCTTCCAAGCTTTCTAAAGGCAGCGAAGGGGGGGGTCGAGATTTTGAAGCCCAAATAATGCATTCATCCATCATAAAAGTACTCCACACGGCTCCAGGGGTTAATAAAGGCCTCCTGAAGCGTTTTTGCAAGAAAAATACAAAAATGTATAAACTGTAATCTCTAGCTTCCACTAACTATCATACACACATTCATGAGAGAGTGGCTTAGGACATAGTATATGATGTAGGATGTAGGCTGTATGGATATTTTTCTTACACAAATGCATGGCTTCGCTTTAGAAGGCCTTTATTAACCCCACGGAGCTGTGTGGAGCACTTTTATGTTGTTTATTGTGCTTCAAAATCTTAGCAAAAAAGCTTGGACATTTTTTATGTAACTCCGATTGTATTCGTCTGAAAGAAGAAAGTCATATACACCTAGGATGGCTTGAGGGTGAGTAAATCATAGAGTAATTGTCATTTTTGGGGTGAACTATCCCTTCATGCACCAAATCAGCAAATTAGAACGATTTCTGAAGGATCATAAGACACTAAAGACTGGAAATTCAACTTTGCCATCACAGGAATAAACTAAAATCGATTAAAATTGAAGCCATTACTTTGAAATGTAATGTAATATTGTAATAAATGATAATAATTAAATAATTAAAAAGTAATAATAAATTTTTTTTTTAAATGACTGACCCCAAACGTTTGAATGGTAGTGTATTTAAATGATAGTACTAATTCTTTTTATTTTATTTCAGGAAAAGCAAAGAAGTTCTTTCTTTTCCATATTTTATCTGTCCATTAACGCTGGCAGTCTTCTCTCCACTCTCATCACACCCATCCTGAGAGGTGTGTATTTTGTTACAATCCGAATAGCATCTTTTACATTGGTTGTTAAATGCATTGGTAGATTGGTAAATACACTTATGATCTTGTCTTTGTGTGTATTTGTTACGTTTTTCAGCTCAAGAGTGTGGTATCTACTCAAAGCAAAGTTGTTTCCCGCTGGCTTTTGGGGTCCCTGCAGCTCTCATGGTGGTTGCCCTCAGTAAGTTACAGCAGCTTTGGTCTACTTGTATTTATTTTGACATGTGCAATGCCTTTTATGACCTCTCGATCGACTGAGGTTACTCTTCTCTCTGCAGTTGTGTTCATCGCAGGCCACAGCATGTACATTATTGAATCCCCCAAAGGCAACATCCTGCTGCGAGTCATGAAATGCATTGGAGTAAGAGCACTGAAAACATTACGTTTTCTTTAAGAAATAATATTACGTTTTTGGAAAAACAGAGACATAAAATGAGACTCCTCAATTACAGTTCACTTTCCATTAGAAGACAGTGTAACTTGCATATTTGATAAATAATCAATAATCATATGTAATTGTTTTGGTGGGCAATTGATGACATGAATTTAAAATGTTGACACAGCATCTCGATCAAGTCTTGACTAGTGTTTGACATCAAATTGAGATCAAGGTGCCTGCTGGGATAACATCAAGTCATTTGGGAAAGTCTAAATGCATGATTGCTGTCTTTTCTCTACTACAGTTTGCAGTTAAGAACCGTTTCAGTCACCGCAGTAAGCAACACCCCAAGAGAGAGCACTGGATGGACTGGGCGGAAGAGAAATATGATGTATGTTACACAAAGCATTGTGATTAAATGTTTTATATACGCACAGCATGCGCCAATTAACTCTTCAGTGCAGTAAGATGTTCACACAGACATCATCTTTTTACAGAAACTCCTGATCGCTCAGGTGAAGATGGTGTTGAAGGTTCTGTTCCTCTATATCCCTCTGCCAATGTTCTGGGCCTTATTTGACCAGCAGGTCGGTGTAAAAACACAATAATGCTACAAATGCCATAATCAAATATGCATTCTTGCACAAACACTCATCTGTTTTCTGGCTTGATGTTAAATGAGAGTTGTGCTGTCTTTCCAGGGCTCCCGTTGGACTCTTCAGGCCACCACTATGGATGGTAACTTTGTAAGTAAAAAAAAAAACCTCATACATTTCAACTTCTTAAAGAAAACTACAAAATGCACATATATCAGTCCAATTATGTTGTCATATTTTATATGGTATATTCCTTCTTTCTTTCTCTCATCATAGGGAGCTTTTATAATTCAGCCAGATCAGATGCAGGTGAGACTGGTTTATTCTACACGGTTTGATTTGTGTTTTCTATGGATATGAAATTATCAGGACGATCTGTGATTGTAGATTGTTGATCTAGTGTACATATAGTGCATGTGTGCTCATTATTTGTGTTCTGGTGCAGATTGTGAACCCCATGCTGATTGTGATAATGGTGCCAATAATGGACTCTGCAGTGTATCCACTTATCAAGAAGTGTGGTATAAACTTCACGTAAGTGCTGCATAACTTTTATGGAATTTGCCTTTGTGATTATGAGACACGACATGTTATTTGACTGTGATTTTGTGTGTGTGGTGATTTCCAGGCCCCTACGGAGGATGACTGTTGGTATGATGCTGGCCGCGTTAGCATTTGTGGCTGCTGCTCTTTTGCAGATTCAAATTGACGTGAGTAACAGATACCTTGCAGTCTAGCAGATATGTTGCAATGACGTCTAAGAGACAAAACAAGATGCTTTATTTAGATTGAAGATTGTTATTGGTACAGCATGTTTATTGGCTTGATTTATGCCCTTAGCTTTCTGGTATAATAATCATCACAATGCATTTGATATACTGTACATTTTCAGCAAAGAAAATAAATTGTATGTTTCTGACATGCCTGTCTTGTAATCCAACAGCGAACAATCCCCAACTTCCCATCAAGCTCTCAAACCCAGGTGAAGTTCCTGAACTTGGGGGACACATCAGTGCCTGTTGTAGTGGGGGATCAAGAACCGTTTGCTGTTCCTGGTTTTAATGTAAGTTCGCACAATGGCACATCAAACATAATCAAGCAGTTTTTGAAAGAGTTGGAAAACCAGAATTAAAAGAAAATAACATTATTGGATGTTTCTTAAATTATGGGCATTTTTGGCACTATGGACAACTCAGAAAATTTTACAATTGTACTAGTATTTATAAATTACTATTTTGAGTAATAGTGTATATGCAAACAAGACATCACAGGAAAACTGTCATTTATATATATATATATATATATATATATATATATATATATATATATATATATATATATATATAT
>NW_015505242.1:214995-218470 GCF_001515645.1 Sinocyclocheilus grahami
ATATATATATATATAAATTCTGAAACAAAAAAAAATTCAGACCTGTAGTGTTATTTCCACATCCTAAATTACACATTCAATAGCATTCTGTGATGGAAATTATATTTTAAATATTTTTTGGAATAAAATAGCCTACTTTGTCTCTTGTGAAAAATCTTTATTTGGGACAAAATTGTTTGTTATGGTGGACAGTACAACTTTGACACAGCAATAAATCATTTTCATAAAATAAATATTGAAATGGTTAATATTGATTTTATTTGAAAAGTAGCAAAAAAAAAAAAAAGGCATGATAAAAAAAAACGTCAAGACAATTCATGAAAATTCAGCTTTGTCATCACAGAGATAAATTAATCACTTTAATGAATCATTTTAAAATATAAAAATATAAACGTTATTTTAAAATGTAGTGATATTTGACATTGTTACGGTTTTACTGTATTTTTGATCAAACAAATGCAGTCTTGGTGAGCAAAAGAGACTTTTTTCAAAAACTTTAAAAAATCTGACTGACCCTAACACTGACCTGACACTTTCTAACAGTTGTGCATTTTGGAAAGAAAACTGTTAATTTTCATAAGAATCAATCCCTGGGACATAAAAATACTTGTAGCTGAGGAAACATTATGCATATGTGCTGTATGTAAACGGTACATAATCATCTTTGATGTTGTTTTGCTCCCCCAGTCCTCTAATGAATATATGACACTGGACACTGAGAACGTTACAGTCTCTGCTGGAGGAAGAAACGCTACAGCTTATCTCCAGAAGGAAACAAGGCACACGGTTTTGATAAATGCTGATGGAATGCTACAGACTGTGAGTGCTGCATTAATTTTTTTAAATCTTGATATTTAATTCAATATCTTAAATAAATGTGCTGATTATTTTGGTAACATTAATGTCATGAGGATACATAACTGTAACGTTGAGTGTGTTCTGATTAATTGTTTCATTTACAGCTCAATGACATAACTGAGAAACCCAATCAAGGCATGAATGCGATCAGGTTAGTGCATTTCTGATTTTTTTTTTTTATATTCTTTTCAAATTGAATTGCAAGAGATGTTTTGAAAATGGAATGCCTATTCAAATTCATTAACAGCAAATATATGTTGTAGGTTTGTGAATGGCTTTAGATCTAATCTGAATTTCACAATAAAGTCTGATAATCTGGGTCCCATCGCTCCCTTACAAGCATCAGGCTACCTCAATGTTACTCACGGCAAGTATGTGTTTTGTTTTGTTACAAATATATAGTTATACATATACATGAAAGCTGTCGTACAGTTGTTTGTACAGATGAAAATACAGTGCAAACCCTTTGCTAGGCTGCTTTTCTACACTGATCTGATTTGATATCTCCCTTCCCAGAGCCAATTTTACTATTGTGAACGGAGAAGGACAGACGTGCCACTATATCCTGCAGCTGGGCTTCGGAAGCTCCTACACAGTCCTGATCCCAAGCACCTTTACTTTTGGAGAATCTGTAAGTCTTGTTTTTACAGTCACAGATAATACTATGAACACTATTAGGAATAGTTAGACCTAGAAATAGATCATCCTATATGCTCATTTACTTGCCCCCATGTTTTTCCAAACCTGTATGCATTTTATTCCATCTGCAGAACTCAAAAGAATATATTTAAGTGTCTCAACTATTTTGAGCCATTGAATGGAAGTCATCTGTGTCCAGAACAACACTGGATACCACTGACTTTCATTGTTTTTTTTTTTCAAAATATCATCACTTGTGTTCCACAGAAGACAGTATGTTAAACAGGTTTGAATTGATATGAGGTTGAGTATATGGAAAGAATTTTAATTTTGGGTGAAGTATCCATTTAAACCAGTAGTTGTCATGCAGGGGCCCACTAGGGGGCCTCAGCAAACTTATGAGATGGCATCAGGATGACTTAAATGAGTGTTATTATTAATAAAATTGATATTAATATTAATAAAATATTTCAACTTAATTTAAACATGCAAGATGTAAACTAAAGTCAAATTGAATTTTTTGCTTTTTACATTTTTGGACTCACAAAATGAATTGTGGATATATATATCCTGGAGTCTTGGATCTTTTGGGATCACAAAATGAGTTGTGTTTAAATAATTTCATATAGCTAGTTTGTTGCCTTTCTCAAAAGTTGAAATCACAAATAATTCCATCTGAATGTGTGTGCAGTGTACCGAGAACATTAAACCAATACAGGACATTGAACCGAACGGCACCCACATGGCCTGGCAGGTTATTCAGTACTTTTTGATGACCTGCGGAGAAGTGGTCTTCTCTGTCACTGGCCTGGACTTCTCCTATTCACAGGTATGGCATGCTCTCTGGAACGCGACATTCAGAAAAATTCTAATTAAAGGGATAGTTCACCCAAAAATGAAAATTTGATGTTTATCTGCTTACCCCCAGGGTATCCAAGATGTAGGTGACTTTGTTTCTTCAGTAGAACACAAACAAAGATTTTTTTACTCAAACGGTTGCAGTCTGTCAGTCATATAATGGAAGTGAATGAGAATCACGGCTTTGAGAGTCAAAAAACATACACAAACAAAACCAAATTAAACCCTGCAGCTCGTGAAGATACATTGATGTGTAAAGACACGAAACGATTGGTCTGTGCAAGAAACTGAACAGTATTTATATCGTTTTTTTTTATCGCAGACTTATGTGCATTACTGCCACCTATCTCTCAAATGGACCATTGACACTCCTAATTGAGATTGTTGATAGAGTGTCAATGGTCCATTTGAGAGATAGATCTGACTTATAAGTCTGCGATCTGCCGTAAAGCAAGCAAGAAGAAGACGCGTCACACACAGCTGTTGAGAACGTGCTCAGGAGTATGCGCCGCCGCTCAGGACAGTTCGGACATTGCGGTGAATCAGAGCTAAAAAAAAACTATATAAATACTGTTCAATCTGGGTTTAGGACGGGGCACAGTACTGAGACCGCCTTGGTTCACGTTATGAACGACCTTCTGGTCTCAGCTGACTCTGGTGCCTCTACCATTTTGGTTTTATTAGACCTGAGTGCAGCATTTGACACAGTATGTCACTCTATATTACTTGATAGATTAAAGAGTTGGCTTGGTATCTCTGGCACTGTGCTTGAATGGTTCAGATCCTACCTTACAAATAGATCACAGTTTGTTGCTCTGGGAAATAACAAATCAGATATTGGTCAGGTCCAATATGGTGTCCCTCAGGGTTCTGTTTTGGGGCCCATATTATTTAGCATTTATATGCTTCCTCTGGGGCAAATCATTAGAAAATACGGTCTTGAGTATCACTTTTGTGCTGATGATACCCAAATATACATCAGTTCAAAGTCCGATGTTACAGTTTGTTCTGCAATCCTTTCTGAATGTTTGCAGGACATAAAAGTATGGATGCTTCACAACTTTCTAAGATTAAATAGCTCTAAGACTGAGGCTCTTCTTATTGGTACACCAGTAGCCAT
>NW_015505242.1:219024-241650 GCF_001515645.1 Sinocyclocheilus grahami
AAAAAAAAAAAAGGCATGATAAAAAAAAACGTCAAGACAATTCATGAAAATTCAGCTTTGTCATCACAGAGATAAATTAATCACTTTAATGAATCATTTTAAAATATAAAAATATAAACGTTATTTTAAAATGTAGTGATATTTGACATTGTTACGGTTTTACTGTATTTTTGATCAAACAAATGCAGTCTTGGTGAGCAAAAGAGACTTTTTTCAAAAACTTTAAAAAATCTGACTGACCCTAACACTGACCTGACACTTTCTAACAGTTGTGCATTTTGGAAAGAAAACTGTTAATTTTCATAAGAATCAATCCCTGGGACATAAAAATACTTGTAGCTGAGGAAACATTATGCATATGTGCTGTATGTAAACGGTACATAATCATCTTTGATGTTGTTTTGCTCCCCCAGTCCTCTAATGAATATATGACACTGGACACTGAGAACGTTACAGTCTCTGCTGGAGGAAGAAACGCTACAGCTTATCTCCAGAAGGAAACAAGGCACACGGTTTTGATAAATGCTGATGGAATGCTACAGACTGTGAGTGCTGCATTAATTTTTTTAAATCTTGATATTTAATTCAATATCTTAAATAAATGTGCTGATTATTTTGGTAACATTAATGTCATGAGGATACATAACTGTAACGTTGAGTGTGTTCTGATTAATTGTTTCATTTACAGCTCAATGACATAACTGAGAAACCCAATCAAGGCATGAATGCGATCAGGTTAGTGCATTTCTGATTTTTTTTTTTTATATTCTTTTCAAATTGAATTGCAAGAGATGTTTTGAAAATGGAATGCCTATTCAAATTCATTAACAGCAAATATATGTTGTAGGTTTGTGAATGGCTTTAGATCTAATCTGAATTTCACAATAAAGTCTGATAATCTGGGTCCCATCGCTCCCTTACAAGCATCAGGCTACCTCAATGTTACTCACGGCAAGTATGTGTTTTGTTTTGTTACAAATATATAGTTATACATATACATGAAAGCTGTCGTACAGTTGTTTGTACAGATGAAAATACAGTGCAAACCCTTTGCTAGGCTGCTTTTCTACACTGATCTGATTTGATATCTCCCTTCCCAGAGCCAATTTTACTATTGTGAACGGAGAAGGACAGACGTGCCACTATATCCTGCAGCTGGGCTTCGGAAGCTCCTACACAGTCCTGATCCCAAGCACCTTTACTTTTGGAGAATCTGTAAGTCTTGTTTTTACAGTCACAGATAATACTATGAACACTATTAGGAATAGTTAGACCTAGAAATAGATCATCCTATATGCTCATTTACTTGCCCCCATGTTTTTCCAAACCTGTATGCATTTTATTCCATCTGCAGAACTCAAAAGAATATATTTAAGTGTCTCAACTATTTTGAGCCATTGAATGGAAGTCATCTGTGTCCAGAACAACACTGGATACCACTGACTTTCATTGTTTTTTTTTTTCAAAATATCATCACTTGTGTTCCACAGAAGACAGTATGTTAAACAGGTTTGAATTGATATGAGGTTGAGTATATGGAAAGAATTTTAATTTTGGGTGAAGTATCCATTTAAACCAGTAGTTGTCATGCAGGGGCCCACTAGGGGGCCTCAGCAAACTTATGAGATGGCATCAGGATGACTTAAATGAGTGTTATTATTAATAAAATTGATATTAATATTAATAAAATATTTCAACTTAATTTAAACATGCAAGATGTAAACTAAAGTCAAATTGAATTTTTTGCTTTTTACATTTTTGGACTCACAAAATGAATTGTGGATATATATATCCTGGAGTCTTGGATCTTTTGGGATCACAAAATGAGTTGTGTTTAAATAATTTCATATAGCTAGTTTGTTGCCTTTCTCAAAAGTTGAAATCACAAATAATTCCATCTGAATGTGTGTGCAGTGTACCGAGAACATTAAACCAATACAGGACATTGAACCGAACGGCACCCACATGGCCTGGCAGGTTATTCAGTACTTTTTGATGACCTGCGGAGAAGTGGTCTTCTCTGTCACTGGCCTGGACTTCTCCTATTCACAGGTATGGCATGCTCTCTGGAACGCGACATTCAGAAAAATTCTAATTAAAGGGATAGTTCACCCAAAAATGAAAATTTGATGTTTATCTGCTTACCCCCAGGGTATCCAAGATGTAGGTGACTTTGTTTCTTCAGTAGAACACAAACAAAGATTTTTTACTCAAACGGTTGCAGTCTGTCAGTCATATAATGGAAGTGAATGAGAATCACGGCTTTGAGAGTCAAAAAACATACACAAACAAAACCAAATTAAACCCTGCAGCTCGTGAAGATACATTGATGTGTAAAGACACGAAACGATTGGTCTGTGCAAGAAACTGAACAGTATTTATATCGTTTTTTTTTATCGCAGACTTATGTGCATTACTGCCACCTATCTCTCAAATGGACCATTGACACTCCTAATTGAGATTGTTGATAGAGTGTCAATGGTCCATTTGAGAGATAGATCTGACTTATAAGTCTGCGATCTGCCGTAAAGCAAGCAAGAAGAAGACGCGTCACACACAGCTGTTGAGAACGTGCTCAGGAGTATGCGCCGCCGCTCAGGACAGTTCGGACATTGCGGTGAATCAGAGCTAAAAAAAAACTATATAAATACTGTTCAATCTGGGTTTAGGACGGGGCACAGTACTGAGACCGCCTTGGTTCACGTTATGAACGACCTTCTGGTCTCAGCTGACTCTGGTGCCTCTACCATTTTGGTTTTATTAGACCTGAGTGCAGCATTTGACACAGTATGTCACTCTATATTACTTGATAGATTAAAGAGTTGGCTTGGTATCTCTGGCACTGTGCTTGAATGGTTCAGATCCTACCTTACAAATAGATCACAGTTTGTTGCTCTGGGAAATAACAAATCAGATATTGGTCAGGTCCAATATGGTGTCCCTCAGGGTTCTGTTTTGGGGCCCATATTATTTAGCATTTATATGCTTCCTCTGGGGCAAATCATTAGAAAATACGGTCTTGAGTATCACTTTTGTGCTGACGATACCCAAATATACATCAGTTCAAAGTCCGATGTTACAGTTTGTTCTGCAATCCTTTCTGAATGTTTGCAGGACATAAAAGTATGGATGCTTCACAACTTTCTAAGATTAAATAGCTCTAAGACTGAGGCTCTTCTTATTGGTACACCAGTAGCCATCCGCAAATGTAGCAGTCTTAATCTGACATTGGATAACAGCTCTGTACAGCCGTCTATACAAGCTCGTAACCTTGTGATATTTGATGTTAATTTGACAATGGAGGCTCACATTAGGAGTGTTACTAAATCAGCATTTTATCATCTCAGAAATATTGTTGGATTAGGCCTTTCCTTTCTACACCTGACATTGAAAGGCTCAGCCATGCTTTTATCACTTCAAGAATTGATTACTGCAATTCTCTCTACATTGGCTTATCAGCAAAATCTATCAAACAGCTACAATATATTCAGAACTCAGCAGCGCGTGGTCTCACTCACACAGCCTCACGGCAGCACATCAGTGGTGTCCTCTGTAATTTGCACTGGCTTCCAGTTCAATCAGGTATTGAGTTTAAAACGCTTGTTTGAACCTATAAAGCTGCGCATGAATTGGCTCCTCCTTATGTGTGTGATTTAGTTACCCCTTACATGCCTTCTCGTCCTCTTCGTTCTGCTGATTCTCTTCTTCTCTATCAGCCCCACTTCAGATTAAAAACTGGGACAGAGAGCTTTTTCTCGTGCCGCTCCGAGGTTATGGAATGCGCTTACTTTAAACATTCGAAGTGCTCCTACACAAAGTACTTTTAAGAAACTGTTGAAAACCCACCTTTTTAAAATTGTCTATTATGATTAAGTTGTATTTATATGTGACATTGTTGTAGCGCTTTGGGTTGAGAAAAGCGCATTATAAATAAAATGTATTATTATTATTATTATTCAGTTTCTTGTACAGACCGATCGTTTCGTGTCTTTACACATCAATGTATCGTCACGAGCCGCAGGGTTTATTTTGGTTTTGTTTGTGTATGTTTTTTTGACTCTCAAAGCCGTGATTTCCATTCACTTACATTATATGACTGACAGACTGCAACGGTTTGAGTTAAAAATCTTCGTTTGTGTTCTACTGAAGAAACAAAGTCACCTACATCTTGGATGCCCTGGGGGTAAGCAGATAAACATCAAATTTTCATTTTTGGGTGAACTATCCCTTTAACTCTTTATTTTATTTTATTGTCTCATAATGTGTTACCTTTTAGGCACCAAGCAATATGAAGTCAGTCCTCCAGGCTGGTTGGCTGTTGACTGTTGCTGTGGGGAACATCATTGTGCTCATTGTGGCTGAGGCAGGCTCACTTCCAGATCAGGTATACCACTGGAACTGCTCTCTTTTTTTGACAAAGTCCTAGTCAAATGTCACTTACTGTTGGCATCCGTATTGCTACGAGCTCATCTGTGTGTATGTGTCGTTGTAGTGGGCAGAATACGTGCTGTTCGCATGTCTCCTGGTGGCCGTCAGTATCATCTTTGCATTCATGGCTTACTTCTACACCTACATAGACCCGGCGGAAATTGAGGCTAAATGTATGGAGCTTGAGCCAGAAGATAAGAAAAAGAGCGAGCTTGAAATGATGACGAAAGACAATTTGGCATATGTAAACAATGAGATGTCAAATAACACAGACGCCAAACAGACGAAGATCTAGACACATGGCTTATTTTTTCTCTTGATCTGTGGTTTGAAAGTGCTGGTGTTCCCTTTACTATTGACCGAAGAACTGATTCACCATTTGTTATGCAGTAGCAAAAGTACAACACAATCCTAAATCAGCCCAAGAAAAGCAAATTCTACCTGAAATTGAATGGTGTGTTTTGGGACGACAACCATGGGCAGAAGGTTTGGTAGTTTCATAGAGCATGATATGGTTAAGATCAGCGTTAAAGTGGCTGTGCGTTGGTGCCTTTGCAGGCGGGTTTTATTTATAAGTGTAGATAATCTGTGAACATAAGTGTATAAGTTACTATCAATAAATAAATAAATACGTGAAAAAAGAGCAAGTGATGCTCTTTTATGGAAAATGCAATTTACCATTCTCCTGAAAAACCAGTTTAAATGGAAACTAAAGAGTGGAAGTACATCATCACACTACTATTAAATCTATTTTGAATGCCGATTCTCTCTTGTACTTCAAGCAACACAGTCCTGTTTGTGTAATTGTGGATTGGATCTTTCAGAAAATATTCTAAAGTGCCTCTAAATAATTTGTATTAATAGCCATTCATCTACACCAAGTAATGGGTAAGACAAAGTATTGTAAAGGTTTCAAGTAATAGTTAATGCTGTTATTTTGCAACTAAATTTGCATTATTTGAAGGGGTTACAATAAGAACGGACCAGATAATTGGCATACAACTGTGAGCATTAGAGTGCAGTATTTCCCTCTATGTATTTTTAAATTATTTTTTCTACATAACACTGTATATGGATTTTAAACTACATTGGGTCCAATAAGCTATGAATAAATCAACTTTTGATGAAGTACTTCAATTAAAAAATATACTTACACCTCAGAATGAAAATATTTTGCCATTAATAATGATTATTTTGAAATTACTACTACTATATGAGATTGAACAGACAAAAGAGAAGTTGGTAGGATCTCAAACCTTGAGTAAAACCTTTTAATTTCTTATTAAAATTAACAGAGCACCCCCCAAAAATGTACATTTGATAAAAAGGCAAGGCATTTCAGTAATGGCCATTTCAGAGGCTTGATTTTTTAAATATTTACCTTTGTTTTGTTTCTAACAATATCTACAGAAGCTCTTGGCCATCTGTACACAGTGATTCATTTGCAAAAATCCATCATCTCTTTTAAAGGTCTGTAAAATTGAGACTATATACACAGATCTGTACACAAATCCAAACATAGCGCCCTCTGTCTTCCTGGATGACTGGTCTGCTCATCGCAGACTACCTGAGATTTCAGCGTGAGAACTGCAATCTCCTTCACCAGGGCTCGGATGCGCACACACTCCGACAGACATCCGTCTTCACACATGCATTTTGTTCAGAGTCATGCACACAATCTTGTATTTTGTTTAGGGTGGAGGCGGCGGCGACGGGCCGTTCTCCTCGCCCTGTGATGGCATTCACTTAATGCATTCTTCCAAAAGCTTGGGTACGATAATGCAAAAACGACCTGCCTCCATCTCACTCTGTGCTTAGCCAAAGGAGTTACATCTACGTTTTGTCCATTGCTTAAGCAGTCTCCATTACAAACACACTATTACGCATACACACAAGTGCTCGCACGCACGCACATACACTCAAACGCCAAAGAGTGTTCCAGGAGATTATAAAAGAAAAGTGAAACTAGGGGAAGCTTGAGGAGTTTGAGAAGTTCTCTTGATAAGCTAGTGAAGGACTGTTGGTCCTCCAGGGTAGACGTCACAGAGTCTGCTGGTGTCAGGATTCGCTGAGCTGATGCCGGGGGGCGGGACTGATGAGAGACGCTATAAAGCTGCGCATGAATTGGCTCCTCCTTATGTGTGTGATTTAGTTACCCCTTACATGCCTTCTCGTCCTCTTCGTTCTGCTGATTCTCTTCTTCTCTATCAGCCCCACTTCAGATTAAAAACTGGGACAGAGAGCTTTTTCTCGTGCCGCTCCGAGGTTATGGAATGCGCTTACTTTAAACATTCGAAGTGCTCCTACACAAAGTACTTTTAAGAAACTGTTGAAAACCCACCTTTTTAAAATTGTCTATTATGATTAAGTTGTATTTATATGTGACATTGTTGTAGCGCTTTGGGTTGAGAAAAGCGCATTATAAATAAAATGTATTATTATTATTATTATTCAGTTTCTTGTACAGACCGATCGTTTCGTGTCTTTACACATCAATGTATCGTCACGAGCCGCAGGGTTTATTTTGGTTTTGTTTGTGTATGTTTTTTTGACTCTCAAAGCCGTGATTTCCATTCACTTACATTATATGACTGACAGACTGCAACGGTTTGAGTTAAAAATCTTCGTTTGTGTTCTACTGAAGAAACAAAGTCACCTACATCTTGGATGCCCTGGGGGTAAGCAGATAAACATCAAATTTTCATTTTTGGGTGAACTATCCCTTTAACTCTTTATTTTATTTTATTGTCTCATAATGTGTTACCTTTTAGGCACCAAGCAATATGAAGTCAGTCCTCCAGGCTGGTTGGCTGTTGACTGTTGCTGTGGGGAACATCATTGTGCTCATTGTGGCTGAGGCAGGCTCACTTCCAGATCAGGTATACCACTGGAACTGCTCTCTTTTTTTGACAAAGTCCTAGTCAAATGTCACTTACTGTTGGCATCCGTATTGCTACGAGCTCATCTGTGTGTATGTGTCGTTGTAGTGGGCAGAATACGTGCTGTTCGCATGTCTCCTGGTGGCCGTCAGTATCATCTTTGCATTCATGGCTTACTTCTACACCTACATAGACCCGGCGGAAATTGAGGCTAAATGTATGGAGCTTGAGCCAGAAGATAAGAAAAAGAGCGAGCTTGAAATGATGACGAAAGACAATTTGGCATATGTAAACAATGAGATGTCAAATAACACAGACGCCAAACAGACGAAGATCTAGACACATGGCTTATTTTTTCTCTTGATCTGTGGTTTGAAAGTGCTGGTGTTCCCTTTACTATTGACCGAAGAACTGATTCACCATTTGTTATGCAGTAGCAAAAGTACAACACAATCCTAAATCAGCCCAAGAAAAGCAAATTCTACCTGAAATTGAATGGTGTGTTTTGGGACGACAACCATGGGCAGAAGGTTTGGTAGTTTCATAGAGCATGATATGGTTAAGATCAGCGTTAAAGTGGCTGTGCGTTGGTGCCTTTGCAGGCGGGTTTTATTTATAAGTGTAGATAATCTGTGAACATAAGTGTATAAGTTACTATCAATAAATAAATAGATACGTGAAAAAAGAGCAAGTGATGCTCTTTTATGGAAAATGCAATTTGCCATTCTCCTGAAAAAACAGTTTAAATGGAAACTAAAGAGTGGAAGTACATCATCACACTACTATTAAATCTATTTTGAATGCCGATTCTCTCTTGTACTTCAAGCAACACAGTCCTGTTTGTGTAATTGTGGATTGGATCTTTCAGAAAATATTCTAAAGTGCCTCTAAATAATTTGTATTAATAGCCATTCATCTACACCAAGTAATGGGTAAGACAAAGTATTGTAAAGGTTTCAAGTAATAGTTAATGCTGTTATTTTGCAACTAAATTTGCATTATTTGAAGGGGTTACAATAAGAACGGACCAGATAATTGGCATACAACTGTGAGCATTAGAGTGCAGTATTTCCCTCTATGTATTTTTAAATTATTTTTTCTACATAACACTGTATATGGATTTTAAACTACATTGGGTCCAATAAGCTATGAATAAATCAACTTTTGATGAAGTACTTCAATTAAAAAATATACTTACACCTCAGAATGAAAATATTTTGCCATTAATAATGATTATTTTGAAATTACTACTACTATATGAGATTGAACAGACAAAAGAGAAGTTGGTAGGATCTCAAACCTTGAGTAAAACCTTTTAATTTCTTATTAAAATTAACAGAGCACCCCCCAAAAATGTACATTTGATAAAAAGGCAAGGCATTTCAGTAATGGCCATTTCAGAGGCTTGATTTTTTAAATATTTACCTTTGTTTTGTTTCTAACAATATCTACAGAAGCTCTTGGCCATCTGTACACAGTGATTCATTTGCAAAAATCCATCATCTCTTTTAAAGGTCTGTAAAATTGAGACTATATACACAGATCTGTACACAAATCCAAACATAGCGCCCTCTGTCTTCCTGGATGACTGGTCTGCTCATCGCAGACTACCTGAGATTTCAGCGTGAGAACTGCAATCTCCTTCACCAGGGCTCGGATGCGCACACACTCCGACAGACATCCGTCTTCACACATGCATTTTGTTCAGAGTCATGCACACAATCTTGTATTTTGTTTAGGGTGGAGGTGGCGGCGACGGGCCGGTCTCCTCGCCCTGTGATGGCATTCACTTAATGCATTTTTCCAAAAGCTCGGGTACGATAATGCAAAAACAACCTGCCTCCATCTCACTCTGTGCTTAGCCAAAGGAGTTACATCTACGTTTTGTCCATTGCTTAAGCAGTCTCCATTACAAACGCACTATTTTACGCATACACACAAGCGCTCGCACGCACGCACATACACGCCAAAGAGTGTTCCAGGAGATTATAAAAGAAAAGTGAAACTAGGGGAAGCTTGAGGAGTTTGAGAAGTTCTCTTGATAAGCTAGTGAAGGACTGTTGGTCCTCCAGGGTAGACGTCACAGAGTCTGCTGGTGTCAGGATTCGCTGAGCTGATGCCGGGGGGCGGGACTGATGAGAGACGGACAGGCTAATGGAATAATCACTGGTGCGATGAGGATGATGTTCTTCCTCTAGAGAACCTGCATGGAAGAAAATGAAAGCTGAGGAATCTGTGCATGAAGGAAGCTTACTAGTTGACCAGTAGATGTTTTCTTTCTTATAGAGAAATCATTTCTGACCATTACATCAAAGTAATGTAAAAAGCACTCATATGTTGCTGAACACAACCCAAAATACAAAATATCAAAGGTCAGGGTATTTTTAATAAATCGTTTTATTCAGCAAGGATGCACTAAATTGATCAAAAGTGACAGTCTTTTTTCTTTTCTTTTTTTACAACAAAAGATTGATATGAATCAATCAATATGAATGTTCAATTCAACAAGGAATCCTGAAAATGTATCATGGTTTCCATAAAACTATTAAAGCAGCTGTTTTCGGCACTGATAACAAAAATCATGTGACACTGAAGACTGGAGTAATGGCAGCTGAAAATGTAGCTTTGCCATCAAAGGAATAAATTACACTTAAAATATATATAATAAAATAGAAGTTTTAAATTGTAATAATATTTGCTGAGCATAAGAAACGTCTTTCAAAAACATGAAAAAAATGTATAAAAAAAGATTTAAAAAATATTTTGAATGGTAGTGTACTTTCCCTCTGAATGTTTCATATTAACCCTCACTTCAAATTAGGGCTGTCGCAATTCGTCGATTTTATTCGCCTATTCGATTTTTTTAAATCCTCGACTTCATTTTGCTCGCGTCGACTAACCGGCAAAAAACCAGAAGTGGCGCATTTCACAGACGAGAATGTATAAAACACATTATTAGTCTGTTTTCCAAGGCTTCATGATACATTAAACCCATTTAAAAATCATAATTAAGCATAATTGTGAATTCACAAACGCTACGATTTAATTAAATAATTATATGCGATGCAGTTCTAATACAGTAGCCTATATGCGCTTTAATTATTTACATGCGTGTACACACGTCACACAGCGGCTCCGTTCACAGTAGTTCCACAGGTACTGTTATCATTTACATGTGTGGAGCGTCTCAAACGCCATCTCTGCATGTTGTTGTGAGTTTGGGTTTATTATAACGTATATCTGGGAACACAACATGTGCCATTTCATCAGATTTGTAAGGTAAATCATTAATAAATCTACTCAAACTCAGGAGAATACATCGCGGTTTTTAAAATAAAAGCTCAAAGCCTCACTGTGAGTTTACACGTTTTGATGTCCACATATTCATTTAATTACAGTGGCTATAGCATTTCTGTTCTAAAGAAATGGCCAAATATTAAAGATTAAGTGGACATTTGAATGAAATGGTGCTTGGTCAATATTAAACAAGTATTAGATCGCACAGCAATGTGTAAAAACAATCGTCAGGCCGTTGGCGCCCTCTGCAGGCCTTTGATGTAATGTGTAATGTACATTAGCTCTATTGTTTATAATACATTATGTATTTAAACAATTTTGTTCAATAAAACCATATGATTTCTTGCTTTTGATACTTTATTTGAACTAATTATTATTGCCTCATTTCTATTATATACAGTATGTATTTTAAGTAATTTTAAAGGTTATTGTTCACTTACATCTATTTTTATTACCACAAAAAAATTCATTATAATTATAGGGCACTATGAAATCAGTTTTATTTACAAATTCAGTTTTTTCCATTTTCATTTTTCTATACTCTGTTTTAATGGTTAAATTAAATGTTATTAATCAAAAAGCCTGTCTAATTAATTGAGTTTTATGGTTTTATCTATACCAATTTCTGTTTTCCATTATTTTCTGGATTCCATTTTAATGGTTCCACTAAATTTTAATAATCAAAAGCATCTCCAATTAATTGATTTTATTAAAAAAATTATAATAATTTTTTTTTCCAGAAATACTGCACGTTTACATTTTTCTCCTAAATAAATTCTGGTAAATAATATTTCTGGTAAATACTCCTTTAAAAAGTGTTTTTTGATTATAATTTTATTATTAGTAGACTTGAACACGTGGATATGTTGTCATTCTTACACTATAATACTGAACTTTTATTTCAGTGATTTGGAATATGAGATGGACACTTGCTTCTTGCACTTTATGTTGCACTTTACTTTTTTACTTTTGGATTTCATTTGGTTTAATGAAATGTACTTTAATAAAATATTCCTAAGTAAAATTGTAGATTTTTTTGGGTGGGAAATTAATCGTTTAGATTAATCGATAAATTAGTCGATAGATTAATCGAAATAAAACTAGTCATTAGTGGCAGCCCTACTTCAAATTCTATTTGTTAATGAAATTTAGGTTAAAATTGGTTGCTTTTCCTCTAGAGTAGTCACACGTCATTGTGATTTGTAATTATAGCTAAATTATTCCAACTGGAAAGTCTAAAACAAAAACAATTTTGGGGAAATGTGAGTCACTTTCTAATTCAACCAGGTTGAGCACAGTTCAGTGATGAGAGTTTTCATTTAGGGGAGAACTGTGCCAGAAAAGAGCTACATGAGGCTTGATCAGTACTGCATCATGCAGTCCTTACCGTTGTAGCCTTTGAATAAGTTGGGTGACCATGACATCTGAGATCCCTGGATATGCCTCCTCAGCGAGAAAAATGGCTTCCCCGAGCTGCTCCAGAACTTCAGGCTTTACCGTCGCTGCTGCAGCATCTCCTGCCCTTTCCTTCAGCTGAAGAAACACAGAATTTAACATGCAGCTGATGCCTTTATCCAAAGCACACTTATTAGAGAGACAGTATCCTTGGAATAAACTGGTAATGACAGTGCTAAGAGACTTTAACCTGCAGCCTTACTTTTACCAACTTGGATCACTTGCCCAGTTGTGTTGCCTAATGGCCTAAGTAATTTTATAATCACAATAACAGTATAAATCAAAATCACAATATTACTGTTTTTGCAGGAAGGTCAAAGTAAACCAAAAATGTTTCACACACACAAAATATTTTCTTTTTTAATTTTGAATTTACTTTAATTTGATGGATGATATGAATTTGATAAATCATAATTATAAGAAAGTGTGTTTGGGTGAAGACATGGTTTGGAAAAACTTGTGTACCTTTAAATGAATATATTGCAAGACTATTAATTCAATAACATCTTTTAATGATACTGAAAAAAATAATACTATAATTTATTATAAATATTAAGATACATTTTACTATACATTAGGTAATATAAAAGTTTATATAATACAATTATTAATTTAATCACATAACTAGATTATTTCTAACTATATAATAAACATATGTAAAACCAAATTTCTCCCTTTATTAATCAGCAATATTTCACAAAGGGTATACGGTGATATAGAAACATATTTACCATTCGACATACTTCTATTAAATTATACATATATATATATATATATATATATATATATATATAATTTTTATCGGAAACTCTAAAAACAATCTTCTTGTGGAGTCAAGAATCTAGACTACAGTGCACTGCACTCTCATGAAGAGCATGAGAGGAAATGGAAGGATTTGTCCTTGAATGAAGGAGAGGGTGGAACAAATTAGTGCGAAGTCACTTGTCCCTGGGCTTTTTTCCCAGCATCCCTCTATTTTCCGCTCTCCGCCTCAAATACCTCATTGCTCCATACTGACTAGTAAGAGGCCTGAGGGAGTGACGGCTGCCTTTAAAAAGATGCTTTTAAGATATAATAAAGCATTCAAGGGCCACTTTTAATCTTCATGCTGCTATCGTTTCTATACCAGTGTCGAAGCCAGAAATCCTATAGCGAGCAGCCCTTGGTGAAACAGGCAAATGGGACCCAAAACGGGAAGAAAAAAAAACACTTTAGGGGACCCAAAAACATTTTCAAACCCAATTAGAGTTGGACCAGTGCCACCATAGACAATATGTAGCCTCACTGCTGGCAAGTACAAATACAAACCAGCATTTAAACATAAATGGATTTCTGATTTTGGCATTGACTGTTCAACTGTGGCGGTGAATGGTATGTCTTACCTCAGTTAAGACTGGAGTGATGACAGTGGACAGACTCTGGGACAGAGGCCTCTTGTTGGGCTCCTGTGAAAACAGAAAAACATCACACAGTGAGATAAAGAAAACGCTTATGCAACACAACAGTCAGCTGTGGCCTTGAGCTCAGTCACGTACCTCCTCTCCTGTTGGACTGGCTCCGTTCTGCAGCTTTTTGGGGTCTTTCTCTCGAATGGTGAAGATCCAGTCATCATTGCCAAAGTCATTCCCACCAGACGCCTGGCCATCCGGTTCTCTGAGTGGAACAATGACACAAGCGAAAATAGGAGGGATTCATTTTAAACAAACAAATTCAAAAAAAAGGAAAAATGAAATGGCATGCATGAGAAATGCATAAGATTTTAAAAGAGGGCCAACAACAAGCAGAGCAGAAAAACTTTAATGATTGCGCAATCTAGATGATATTAAAGATAGCTATTTAAGTCGCTTGACTAGTTAACTGAGCGGCTTGTGAGTAAACCACTTTCTATCAAATGACTGTATTATGGAAGCTGTTAGCTCTTGTTGGTAACTCTTTAACCCTGGAGTAAAGTCATCCTAGATGGTTTTAGATCTTCCACATTTCACACAGTTCATACTAGGGGTGTGCGATATTGACCTCGATATTTTCTGGAATTTTATTATAACGATAATTTTGCTGAGTGCGTTATTGTGCTGACATCTTAAGGACTACCGTGGACAGCTGACTCCTAATGTTTTTGATGCTCTTCATATTCTGTGTGGTGTTAGCTAATAGAAAGTAGCTAATCTTTTTCAGTGAGTTTAAACTGATTTTTACCTTTTATGGGCATTTTTCCCTTTATAAAGCCATTTTTTTCTAAAAGTGTGGATCATCTTTTGAGTCAAATTCTTACATTTATTCAGTCGGTTAGAATAAGACTTTTGGGCTTTTACCAGGCAAATGAAATCAGCATCAACAAAATGTATCTTTGCAATGCAGAGGAAACACAGATGCTGCATCTGAAGTGGCATTTAGATGTTTTTACACACTGTTTAATGCAGCTCAGAGGGACATGGAATGATTTAACCTGCAGTTGCAAATGCATAAATAATGTTTTGCTATTTGAAATGATAAAAAATAAATAAAATGAATAGATACTTTAAATGTGAAATTAAAACCGCCAATAGGTGGCAGCAAGTCACTGTTAATAAGCGAGTCATTGAATCGATTGAACCGAATCATTTAAATGGTTGATTCATTCAGGAACAAAACACCATCATGTTGTTTAGAGACGCAAAACAGTGCTGTGGTTCTGTTTGGAATTATTTTTGTAGGCGAAATAGAGCAAAAACAGGCAATATGGTGTCTAAAACGTAAGTCTCTTAATATTATCTTAATATTAAAAAACGTCTCTCTTCACGTGATATTAACTATATGAAATGATATATATTTCATACAGTTAATATCACGCGATATATATCGCACACCCCTAGTTCATACTTGTAACTACTAAACTTTACTAGGTAGTAAAGTTTTTAAAAATTTGCACTGTATGCTGGGTTATCCTTAATGTTTTTGCATATTTACACAATTAAAAACATTGACTGGACAAGTACAACATACAACAAGTCAGCTACCTATTTTAATCCATTCTCCATCTGTGGAAAAGCTAATTTGCTCTGGTCATTCAGTTTATCTTGAATAAGCTTTAATAAATTAAAAGAAAAAAGTAATAATTTAACATGTTTGCTTCACTTTAGGCATTTTAACTATTTCTGAAGACGACGAAATAAAACAGTATTTAAATATTTCTGCTAGTTGTATTAACCCAGGATTGAAAACCAGTTGGAAATAAACATTCTGTCATTATTTACTCATTTGCATGTCATTCCAAAACTTTATCTTGTGGAACATAAAAGAAATGTCTCCGTGTTTGTCATCCATACAGTAGAGGTAAATGTGATCCAATGTTCTCCAAAATATCATTTTACGTTCCACAGAAGAAAGAAATGCATGATGACAGAATTATTATTTTTTTGGGGTGGACTATTCCTTTAATATAGTTATGAAAAGCTTTGTGTTTTGAGTGGCGTACGAGTCAGACTCATCGGAGCTGGACTCCGCTCGGGACTGTTCGGCCTTCCAGCGCTTGTATCTGTCGATGAGCTCTGTCAGATAGGATGTTTTCTTCGCATAGCGCACAATGAGCTTGTGTTTCAGCAACTCTTTGGCTGTCGGTCTCTGAGAGAAAGACAGAAAGATGTAAGAAAGAGTGAGATGGGTCCTTTGATATGTGTTGTTATTTGATGCAGGTACAATTATAGTACACGCCTTAATAACCATGAAAAGATCATGACCTGACTAGCAGAAATAGAATAAACTTTTGCCAGAAGGATCAGTGAATCAGACAGGAGGAAATGACCTCTGGGAATCCCCTATGAGCATACTCACAAAACTGGGCTCTTTGTTTAGACAGGCCTCGACAAACTCTTTCAGAGGTTTGCAGTAGCTGCCCTCCAGTGTAGGGGGGTTGTTCTTTGGAATGAGGAACAGCACCTTCATGGGGTGCAGATCAGAGTGGGGCGGCTCTCCTTTAGCCAGCTCAATCGCCGTGATGCCCAATGACCAAATATCAGCCTGGCAAGAAAAGAAAAAATGTTTTTTTGATGTGAACGGGCAACGTCTTCATGTCAGCTCATGTGGAAGTGGAACAGTCATCACTCATCTAAATGAATCATATGGAAAAACTGACAAGTAATTCCAATCAACACCAAATACAGAGCCAGACGTCTTCAATATATACGTGCTGTTCCTCATGTCTGTGCAATGATGGATTTTCAGCTAGCAAGTCTCTCTTGGCGTGTCTACAGTGACCCTCACCTTTGAGTCATAGGCAGACTGTTTGATGACCTCTGGGGCCATCCAGAAGGGTGTGCCCACAAATGTGTTCCGCTTGATCTGCGTGTCTGTGAGCTGACCGGCCACACCGAAATCTGCCAGCTTCACCTCCCCTTGCTCTGACAATAATACATTTGCAGCTGAAAGAAACGAACAAGCGATGGAGGGAAAGTGTGCATTTAGTTAGAGTGTACCAACAAACAGTAAATATACGTTATGGTTCAAACTGGGATCTGGGAACCCTCAGAGGGCCCAAAGGTGTGCTGGGGGTCCATGAAAAAAATATTTCACAATGCATTTTTAGTGCCTTTATAGATTAAACATTTTATACCAATAACATGTAAAATATGAAATAATGTTTTTTACACTCGCATTGAACAAATTTGATTTACCAATTAATTATGTCTTAATTGGCTATTAATTCAAGAATAGTCAGAAACCAAAAAAATTCAATGTTATTACTGTATAGTCAGAAATATTATTTAACAGTTTTGTGAAAAAACTTAGGGGTTAATATCAGATATGCTGTCAACTTAAAGGTGCTGTATGTAAGTTTTTGACTCTACTAAATCATAAAGATACCATAATATGTTTGCACATATTTAAGAAACATGCTAAGTTAACATGCTACAGTCAGTTATTTTCCTTTGAAAATGTGTGTTCCGGGCCGGAATGTCTGTCTCTGTTTTGGTTTGTGAAACCCGCCCACTGCCAGTTTACCCAATTGTATTTCGGCACCCCGGGTTGCCAGTTGGCGTATTTAATTTAATTCATCGTCAAGTGCGCTCGTTCCTGTTGGTGCCGTCAATCTGGCAACCTGCGTGTGCGTCAAGTCTGAGGAGGAGGGGCCGGGTGGAAAAAAACCCTCTTCAATATTTTGAATTTGGACTGCAATCCTACATACAGCACCTTTAATAGCAAGTATCTTACTATATGAGCAAATATATCCAAATTATTTTTTACCAACCTGCTTTAGTACAATGACGATATAATTTTGGAAACATTTAACTTTGTTGTCTTAATCATTTATGATAATAATATGAATGGCCATCAAGATTTTTGACAATCACAGATCTATACATGTACATCAGCCATTTAACAGACTGAAAAAAGACCTGTTTATTTGGTGTGTTAAACATCTGAATTTGAATGAACTGCTGTTCAGACCGACCAAACATTTGCATGCCATTGAGGCAGATTTTCTTTTTTGCAGATATGTGTCGTGTTCTAATCTTTTCCATCACACTGTGAAGAAAACTGGCCAACCAACAGATTTTGCATTTTGGTCAAATATCAGAGCAGCTGCTGTTACCTAAAATCATGACGTGGTGGTGCTCATGAACAGTGTATTTTGCTAAACAAAAGTGAATAGCAGAGGAAGAATCCAGAACTGGGTCTCCCGTCTGTACTCTTGTATTTAGTGTTATTTGATAAACACTATTGCAAAAATATATAATACTGTTTTACTTTCTTTCTTCACAGTGACAAGAAGTTGCTCAGCATTTTGTGTAAATAAAGTAATAATAACAGACTATTGTCGTGAAAATGAAGCTGTACAACTGATAATGTATACTTGCTAATAGTTATAACTGCTAATAGTTATTTTATATATGTTGTAAACACAGACAAAACCTCCTCAGAAGTGTTCAATGTAGAAGCTTTGTAAATGAAACTTTGCGTCTCGGTGGACAGATGAAAACTTGAAATGTTCTCTTTCATTTTTGTGTGCAACATGCATAAGATGGTGGTCTAAGGTCAAGATGACCTTGATTCTACCATCCATACCTTTGATGTCTCTGTGGATCTTCTTCTCAGAGTGTAGATACTCCAGGCCTTTCAAGATCTCTCTCAGGATGGTGGCGATCTGTGTTTCGTCTAAAGCACCAGGCTCCAGCTGAAAGAGAACAATGATCAAACACAAGCCCTAGCCCGATCATGACAACAAAAAAATACAAGTGCTGTCAAATCGATTAATCGCATCCAAAATAAAAGTTTGTATTTACATAATATATGTGGTACAAAGTTTGTATTTACATAATGTATGTGGTTGTACCACATATATTATGTAAACACAAACTTTAATTTGGATGCAATTAATTGCGATTAATCGATTTGACAGCACTAAAATAAAAATAAATAAAACTAATATCCTAGCCCGATCATGACAACAAAAAAATACAAGTGCTGTCAAATCGATTAATCGCATCCAAAATAAAAGTTTGTATTTACATAATATATGTGGTACAAAGTTTGTATTTACATAATGTATGTGGTTGTACCACATATATTATGTAAACACAAACTTTAATTTGGATGCGATTAATTGCGATTAATCGATTTGACAGCACTAAAATAAAAATAAATAAAACTAATATAATCAGGGCTCGCAAAATCGCTAACCCGACGTCCCGGGGCTATTGTGTTTTCCAGTCGGGCTACCAAAATGTATCACCACTCTGCCCGACGGGCTCTCTTAAACACAGATCTCCTCTAAAAACTCCTGTCAAAATACTGAGTTGTATCAAACTTAAGGCCACAAAAAAAGTTTTAAATACTTTAAATGGTATAAGAAATGTCTTAATTATAATTTCAAGATACGGTTGGATTAAATTTCAAAAGGCAATGATGTCATTGAATAAATATAAGCGCTGCACGTTTCAAGTCAAAACGCAGCGCGGATGTCTTTATTTCAATGTATCTGAAGGGAACCGACGGTCCTCAGAAACGTGTCGTTGGCATTTTAATTTCATTTTACCTATAATTCCTGATAAAGCAGCGTTTATGAGCGCGGAGCTGCTTTGTGTACAGCCATTACCGGGGAAACCGCAATATTTCAGCGCTCCTAAAGCTCTACCTCGTGGCAGAGAATGAATTTGCATTTCCAATAAGCATTTCTTTGTGTTTATGGTCAGATCAATTCAAATATCAACACATATTTTTACGCAGAAAACACAGAGTTGTACATGAGAAAGAAGTTAATGTGCCTTCTAAAAATCTATAAACAATTAAGACTATTTAATATTAAGACAACTAAAACTATTTATATGCTTGATTTATCCCTTTTCATAAAAATGGTCTAAAGGCTGAAATGCTGTTGTATAAGATTTTTGTTTTTGTGAAAACCTGTATCTGAACTGTAAATCATGTAATTTTATGGCTTAGTACTCTATGTTACCACAGACATTGTCCAACCCCACTCATACTGTGTTCATTTTACTTATGCAGCTCTTAAAATGGGTCATAAATTGCCTTACATATATTTTTAAAAATTCTGCAGATACCCTATAAATAGTCAAATAAAATTTCCTCATATTTGATTGACATTTAAACTCCTATATGATTTTCTATTTTTTTTTTTCAAGGTTTTTATTTTATTTGGGCTAGTTAAATACATTTTCGGGCTACCAAAATCTGAAGAGTACCTGCCCGAAGGGCTACCACGGATTTTGAAATTTTGCAAGCCCTGGATTGGGCTAGTTTTGAATTTATATGCTTGATTTATCCCTTTTCATAAAAATGGTCTAAAGGCTGAAATGCTGTTGTATAAGATTTTTGTTTTTGTGAAAACCTGTATCTGAACTGTAAATCATGTAATTTTATGGCTTAGTACTCTATGTTACCACAGACATTGTCCAACCCCACTCATACTGTGTTCATTTTACTTATGCAGCTCTTAAAATGGGTCATAAATTGCCTTACATATATTTTTAAAAATTCTGCAGATACCCTATAAATAGTCAAATAAAATTTCCTCATATTTGATTGACATTTAAACTCCTATATGATTTTCTATTTTTTTTTTTCAAGGTTTTTATTTTATTTGGGCTAGTTAAATACATTTTCGGGCTACCAAAATCTGAAGAGTACCTGCCCGAAGGGCTACCAGGGATTTTGAAATTTTGCGAGCCCTGATATTGTACAAAACAAAAGATTGTGAAATTAGGTTCAAACGTGGATGTATGTTTTACACTTATGAAACCACACACTTAAGAGAAAAATTCTACGCAAGATGTTTTAAACATCACAAAATGATAAAAAATTACATAAAGCATTAATCTCTGTAAGGTTTATCAAGAATGAAAGTCTTGCATCGTACCAAATCCAGGGCAGATCCACCACCTAAATACTCCATGATGATCCATAACTTTGTGTCCTATAGCAAAAGAAAGAGATGTAGAGGAATTGGTTGTCAAAAGGTGAGAAAAATCCATCAACTCACAAATAAACAACAACAACTTTTCCAGAGGAGTCAGGGCATTTGCTAGTGAGAGGGCAAAAGTGTAATCCTAATCTCTCCTTTAATTTGGGATTAGCTAGACTGAGAGAGAGGGAAGAGTGAAAACTGGGCTACATACAGTGCCTCCCACCTCGCACTATGAGCTTAAGAGTGAGAGAACGTGAGCCTCGGTGTGTGTGTAGAAACTGAAAATGAAGAAGCACGCCGAGAGCCTCTTAAAACCGAACGATTAATTTATTGCACCTAATGGTTCACCACAGTGCAGCTACAAAGTTCTGTGTGCTCTTTCATCTTTCTGTGCTGAGTGCTTTGTGTCTCTCTCTCTCACTTTTGCACCTGAAATAATTCATTTATGGTCTAGTGCACACTGCAGTACTGGCAAGCCACGCCAAACCTGAGATGCACAAATTTCTATTTGAAATTTGTATTTTTGGTATGTGCTCAAACCAACCCCTAATCATTAAACTTCAGTGCATATCTCACACTAGGTGTGGGCGATCTTCCCAAAATATAATATCACAATCTTATAACAAAAAAATTATGATCCATGATCTGAATTGTAATCTTCCCAATTTTGAGATGCACTATCCAGACTGGAACAAGCTCTCTATTTGCACAATTTGAAACACAGATTAAGGTGTATTAAGGTGGTTAAGGTGTAAAGAATAAAACACATTAAGGGCTTATGAACTGAGATTTCAAAATTCCCTTGATCTTTTTACAGATAAGAGGTCATTGTACTAAAAAAACATCCTGTGAGGTTCAGAACTCAACTTTCTCGTTAGTCTAAGGCTACGTTTACACTAGTGCGTTTTCATGTTAAAATGCATAACTTTTGCTTCGTTTACGCCTGTCGTTTACACTGCCCCGCCGTTTTTAACCCTCGAAAACGAAGATTTTTGAAAACGCTGCAGACCCCGTTTAAACAAGACGACCGTGTAAACAATAACATCATGCACATTGTTGTACCTGCATGAATGGTCATGTGACATGCGTTTTCAGTTGTGTAGTGTGGATGGAGAACGTTTCTGAAACACAGTGAAAATGCAAGTGTAGACGAGGATTGCTTTCATTTTAAAATGCCATTTTAAAACGAAAACGCACAAGTGCAGGAGTGCCCAAACTCGGTCCTGGATGGCCGGTGTCCTGCAGAGTTTAGCTCCAACTTGCCTCAACACACCTGCCTTCAAGTTTCTAGTATGCCTAGTAAGAGCTTGATTAGCTGGTTCAGGTGTGTTTAATTGGGGTTGGAGATAAACTCTTCAGGACACCGACCCTCCAGGACCGAGTTTGGACACCCCTGCACTAGTGTAAACGGGGCCTAAAACAGCTTATATTGAAGCCAGTCTGCCAAAACGACAGGTTGTGGAATGTGCCACTTTATGACGTAATAGTGTGGCTAACCCCCGCCTCTGCAGAAGAAGATCAACGCCTGCTTCTACATCACTGCCTGTTTAGCCCCGCCCTCCGATTCCTGCATGTAGTGTAAATAAGTTTGATATGTACTGAGTATTTAGTATTTTAAATTAAATCACAGCAGTGTCCATCTATGAAGGATGTAGGTTGTCAAACATACACAACTGTTAGCCAATCATAGCAGTGCGCTTTACTTCTACAATCCGCCACACCTATTCAAACAGAGCATTCCGATGAGGGGGTCAAAACAGGACAGAAAACAGCCTATTACTTCTAAATGATGATGTATTTTGATGTAAAAATCTTGATAACATTATAAGCGGACCTCAGAGAACATTACAAAATAATAAACAAAGGCAGTTTAAAATCTGGCCACAACTATCTTGCTGTTTAAACAAGCAGTTATAAAATGCTGTAAATTTCAATTATCAAAATCCAGTAACTTCATTTGGAATTTATGCAATCTATCCGAATCTACAGAATCATTCTTTAAGAAAAGCAGTCAAAGTGCTGCAAATTTTAGTGAAAGTGAAAAGTGAAGTGACATGTGGCCAAGTATGGTGACCCATACTCAGAATTTGTGCTCTGCATTTAATCCATCCAAGTGCACACACACAGTAGTGAACACACACACACACACACACACACACACACACA
>NW_015505242.1:246844-251686 GCF_001515645.1 Sinocyclocheilus grahami
CCCGACGTCCCGGGGCTATTGTGTTTTCCAGTCGGGCTACCAAAATGTATCACCACTCTGCCCGACGGGCTCTCTTAAACACAGATCTCCTCTAAAAACTCCTGTCAAAATACTGAGTTGTATCAAACTTAAGGCCACAAAAAAAGTTTTAAATACTTTAAATGGTATAAGAAATGTCTTAATTATAATTTCAAGATACGGTTGGATTAAATTTCAAAAGGCAATGATGTCATTGAATAAATATAAGCGCTGCACGTTTCAAGTCAAAACGCAGCGCGGATGTCTTTATTTCAATGTATCTGAAGGGAACCGACGGTCCTCAGAAACGTGTCGTTGGCATTTTAATTTCATTTTACCTATAATTCCTGATAAAGCAGCGTTTATGAGCGCGGAGCTGCTTTGTGTACAGCCATTACCGGGGAAACCGCAATATTTCAGCGCTCCTAAAGCTCTACCTCGTGGCAGAGAATGAATTTGCATTTCCAATAAGCATTTCTTTGTGTTTATGGTCAGATCAATTCAAATATCAACACATATTTTTACGCAGAAAACACAGAGTTGTACATGAGAAAGAAGTTAATGTGCCTTCTAAAAATCTATAAACAATTAAGACTATTTAATATTAAGACAACTAAAACTATTTATATGCTTGATTTATCCCTTTTCATAAAAATGGTCTAAAGGCTGAAATGCTGTTGTATAAGATTTTTGTTTTTGTGAAAACCTGTATCTGAACTGTAAATCATGTAATTTTATGGCTTAGTACTCTATGTTACCACAGACATTGTCCAACCCCACTCATACTGTGTTCATTTTACTTATGCAGCTCTTAAAATGGGTCATAAATTGCCTTACATATATTTTTAAAAATTCTGCAGATACCCTATAAATAGTCAAATAAAATTTCCTCATATTTGATTGACATTTAAACTCCTATATGATTTTCTATTTTTTTTTTTCAAGGTTTTTATTTTATTTGGGCTAGTTAAATACATTTTCGGGCTACCAAAATCTGAAGAGTACCTGCCCGAAGGGCTACCAGGGATTTTGAAATTTTGCGAGCCCTGATATTGTACAAAACAAAAGATTGTGAAATTAGGTTCAAACGTGGATGTATGTTTTACACTTATGAAACCACACACTTAAGAGAAAAATTCTACGCAAGATGTTTTAAACATCACAAAATGATAAAAAATTACATAAAGCATTAATCTCTGTAAGGTTTATCAAGAATGAAAGTCTTGCATCGTACCAAATCCAGGGCAGATCCACCACCTAAATACTCCATGATGATCCATAACTTTGTGTCCTATAGCAAAAGAAAGAGATGTAGAGGAATTGGTTGTCAAAAGGTGAGAAAAATCCATCAACTCACAAATAAACAACAACAACTTTTCCAGAGGAGTCAGGGCATTTGCTAGTGAGAGGGCAAAAGTGTAATCCTAATCTCTCCTTTAATTTGGGATTAGCTAGACTGAGAGAGAGGGAAGAGTGAAAACTGGGCTACATACAGTGCCTCCCACCTCGCACTATGAGCTTAAGAGTGAGAGAACGTGAGCCTCGGTGTGTGTGTAGAAACTGAAAATGAAGAAGCACGCCGAGAGCCTCTTAAAACCGAACGATTAATTTATTGCACCTAATGGTTCACCACAGTGCAGCTACAAAGTTCTGTGTGCTCTTTCATCTTTCTGTGCTGAGTGCTTTGTGTCTCTCTCTCTCACTTTTGCACCTGAAATAATTCATTTATGGTCTAGTGCACACTGCAGTACTGGCAAGCCACGCCAAACCTGAGATGCACAAATTTCTATTTGAAATTTGTATTTTTGGTATGTGCTCAAACCAACCCCTAATCATTAAACTTCAGTGCATATCTCACACTAGGTGTGGGCGATCTTCCCAAAATATAATATCACAATCTTATAACAAAAAAATTATGATCCATGATCTGAATTGTAATCTTCCCAATTTTGAGATGCACTATCCAGACTGGAACAAGCTCTCTATTTGCACAATTTGAAACACAGATTAAGGTGTATTAAGGTGGTTAAGGTGTAAAGAATAAAACACATTAAGGGCTTATGAACTGAGATTTCAAAATTCCCTTGATCTTTTTACAGATAAGAGGTCATTGTACTAAAAAAACATCCTGTGAGGTTCAGAACTCAACTTTCTCGTTAGTCTAAGGCTACGTTTACACTAGTGCGTTTTCATGTTAAAATGCATAACTTTTGCTTCGTTTACGCCTGTCGTTTACACTGCCCCGCCGTTTTTAACCCTCGAAAACGAAGATTTTTGAAAACGCTGCAGACCCCGTTTAAACAAGACGACCGTGTAAACAATAACATCATGCACATTGTTGTACCTGCATGAATGGTCATGTGACATGCGTTTTCAGTTGTGTAGTGTGGATGGAGAACGTTTCTGAAACACAGTGAAAATGCAAGTGTAGACGAGGATTGCTTTCATTTTAAAATGCCATTTTAAAACGAAAACGCACAAGTGCAGGAGTGCCCAAACTCGGTCCTGGATGGCCGGTGTCCTGCAGAGTTTAGCTCCAACTTGCCTCAACACACCTGCCTTCAAGTTTCTAGTATGCCTAGTAAGAGCTTGATTAGCTGGTTCAGGTGTGTTTAATTGGGGTTGGAGATAAACTCTTCAGGACACCGACCCTCCAGGACCGAGTTTGGACACCCCTGCACTAGTGTAAACGGGGCCTAAAACAGCTTATATTGAAGCCAGTCTGCCAAAACGACAGGTTGTGGAATGTGCCACTTTATGACGTAATAGTGTGGCTAAACCCCGCCTCTGCAGAAGAAGATCAACGCCTGCTTCTACATCACTGCCTGTTTAGCCCCGCCCTCCGATTCCTGCATGTAGTGTAAATAAGTTTGATATGTACTGAGTATTTAGTATTTTAAATTAAATCACAGCAGTGTCCATCTATGAAGGATGTAGGTTGTCAAACATACACAACTGTTAGCCAATCATAGCAGTGCGCTTTACTTCTACAATCCGCCACACCTATTCAAACAGAGCATTCCGATGAGGGGGTCAAAACAGGACAGAAAACAGCCTATTACTTCTAAATGATGATGTATTTTGATGTAAAAATCTTGATAACATTATAAGCGGACCTCAGAGAACATTACAAAATAATAAACAAAGGCAGTTTAAAATCTGGCCACAACTATCTTGCTGTTTAAACAAGCAGTTATAAAATGCTGTAAATTTCAATTATCAAAATCCAGTAACTTCATTTGGAATTTATGCAATCTATCCGAATCTACAGAATCATTCTTTAAGAAAAGCAGTCAAAGTGCTGCAAATTTTAGTGAAAGTGAAAAGTGAAGTGACATGTGGCCAAGTATGGTGACCCATACTCAGAATTTGTGCTCTGCATTTAATCCATCCAAGTGCACACACACAGTAGTGAACACACACACACACACACACACACACACACACACAGTGAACACACTCCTGGAGCAGTGGGCAGCCATATTTATGGTTGGGTACCGAAACCAAAACCGGTATGTACTAGAACCGAATCAGAACCGGTGCCTCATTTCGGTGCCACTTAAATGCTTTGATTGAAATATTTGTTCTCTGGTTCTCCTAAACGGACATAAGGATCACCAGCACGGCACGTGAAAAATTATTTCCCGACTGAGAAAATTCATGAATGCAAGTCGGAAAGCTCTAATAATACAAATGCAACACATCTTTGTAGTAACGCGAGTGTCCATGTTGTTTTCACATTCCGACTTAAAAGCACAACTCGGGAAATGAGAGCATCCGAGGAGCGCATGAATGCAGCAACAATTACACTTGCTCTGACTGCAGCAGGTAGTCTACCATTAGCTACCTAAGCTAAACATGCTTAAATTAAAATGCCTAAAGCTAAACATTCCCTTGTAATGACTTGCAATGAGAAGCACTTCTAAACCTGTTGTCCAACAAAAGAGAACACTATAAAGTTTTTACTCCACAACTGCTTCCTTTTGTGATCTGATGTGGCTTCTTGTCACAGAATGAAGCAGAAAATATGTTCGATACTGTAAAAAGCATATGGTAAAAACTAGCAATGGATTATAAATAGAGATGCACCGATTGCAATTTTCTTGGCCGATTCCGATTTCCAATTTTTTTGTTAGTGAGAACTGCCGATACCGATTTTTGCCGAATCCGATTTTCTTTCTAAGAACTATAATTGACAGCATATACAAACAAAATCTACTTTTCTTCAACGCAAAGTTTTATTTTAATAAAAAAACACAAGTAAAAAGTCAGTAATAAAATAAGAACAAATAAAAAAAATTGCAAACAACAGCACAAATAAATGCAATCGAATAAAGAGAGATATGAAACTAAGGCCATGTCCACACGTACATGGGTATTCAAGTTTTTCCTTCCATTTTTAAAATATCTCCATCCACATAAAAAAGCAAATGCATGCTATGAAGCACTGTCAAGAGCATGCCAAACCAACAGGTGGCGATATAACAGCGCAGGCTCCGACGTCATAAGCCATTTTTGGCTTTTCAGCCTGGCAGGAGTTTTCAAAAATGTTCGATTTCAGTGACCTGGTGCTGCGTTTGCTAGTGGACGAATGGCCAAACCGCGTAGAAAAAGTGGCGGTTTTAAAAATAACTATGTTCGTGTCGACAGGGCCTAAGTTTTTATTCAGGTAAGAAATACTACAGAAATTAAAGTAATCAAATGTAAAATAACACATCCAATGTTATTTTACATTTGCCATCCAGTGTTATTTTTACATGTCATTACTTTAATTTCTGTAGTCTTCATTGTAAAAATTAAATACAGATTAATGCTTACCATTAA
>NW_015505242.1:252318-262744 GCF_001515645.1 Sinocyclocheilus grahami
ACAAGTAAAAAGTCAGTAATAAAATAAGAACAAATAAAACAATTGCAAACAACAGCACAAATAAATGCAATAGAATAAAGAGAGCTATGAAACTAAGTTTTTCAGGTTAAGTAAGTTTTTATTCAGGTAAGAAATACTACAGAAATTAAAGTAATCAAATGTAAAATAACACATCCAATGTTATTTTACATTTGCCATCCAGTGTTATTTTTACATGTCATTACTTTAATTTCTGTAGTCTTCATTGTAAAAATTAAATACAGATTAATGCTTACCATTAAAGTTATAAAACGTATGGAGTCAAGAGCAGAAAGTGATTTTCTTTGTCTTTTGTTCTTTGATTAACATGACAGACAGCAGCAGGAATATTGGACTGCGGTCCCTTTAAGAGTTTATCCACAGACCCAATATACTGTTACACAACATGCGTTCTCTTTCGCAACTATTTAACGTTCCAAAACTGACTGTGCTTAACTGGATACTCGCCAAGATGGGCATTTTGACAATTTTGTATGTATTTGACCGTTTTAGCACATTTAGCCACTCATTTTGGTATTTGTGGCTCACAAGCCGTTTGAGACTGAGCGCGGCTTGTGCGCTCCACTAATATAGATCAGTGGTGGTATAAGCGCTTTTGGTGTAAGCGCGAAACCTGCGGGAATGACTAAAATAATGCACTATTTAACCGGAGCAAATGAGACGTGTGTGTGAGAGAAGGGGTCGTCGGAGAGAAGAGAACGAGAATACGCGGCTGACGTTATTGCCTGTGCCGCTGGTAACAAAACAGATCGGCTCAGAAAGAAGTGAGACTGACCGACCGGTCACCGATCCGGGCCAGTCACGAGGAAAATCGGCCGATTCCGATCCCTGTCCGGTTGATCGGTGCATCTCTAATTATAAATATACTTAATTATGATGAAAATACCAGAGTTGGCTTGAATAAAACAGATAAACTATACATTGTCACAGTCAAGTGTTTATTGTCTTTGTTTTATCATTCAAAACGTTTATATCATCTGTTTACTCAGTTACAGTGATAGCAATGCCTGTCCATATTAGGGATTTCCAGAGTTCTATTCCTTCCGTGATGCATATGTGGAGTTTCTGCGCGAGAGCGCCCTCTGGCGTCCAGTATGAATGAAACAGACATTAAATGCGTTTATAGCGCTCAATAAAGGCCAATCCTTCCTATTTTGGGTAATTTTATTTTATTTTTTATTTTTTTTAAGTATCGGTTCAGGCACAGTTTAGGCACCGGTACCTTTTTAAAAGTATTGATTTGGCACCTGTATCGGAAAAAACCCAAACGATACCCAACCCTAGCCATGTTGCTGTGGAGCCCGGGGAGCAGTTGGGGGTTCGGTGCCTTGCTCAAGGGTCTCACCTCAGTCGTGATATTGAGGGTGGAAGAGAGCGTTGGTCATTCACTCCCCCCACCGACAATCCCTGCCGGACCTGAGACTCAAACTCGCAACCTTCTGGTTTTCAAGTCCGACTCTCTAACCATTAGGCCACCACTGCCCCCACGTCATCAAAATCCAGTTGGTTACACAAATTTGCTACATTGACCAACAGAAGCTGCTTGATTTGAAAGTGGCTCCTGTGTGAGCTGTGCCTCAAGCATTGCTACAATACTGACAACAAACAATGAATCAATTTTTCCTTCTGAAACTTTGCTGAATTTTATAACGTGTGGCCTTTAGGGGGAAATACTGAGGGAAAAAAATGTGTCATAAGAATAATCATATTTCTCCCGCAGTGTAAGCTACAGAAACTTGAAGGTGAGCTCTTTTGACATGGGACAGTAAAAATGCACCTAGAAACCACACAAAACATCTAAACAACCATCCAGGATACCTTGGCAAGATCCTAAACCCCCTGGAACAACTTCGCAATGGATTAGCAAACACTGCAAGAGTTAATTAACAGTAAGCTTTACACAGGCAGGGAAACGTACCTAATGTAATATTAAAAAAAGTAACATGCTCTCTACAACTCAAACCAGTTATTTCACTTCCTGTTCATCATTACAGATCTTCAAAGCAATAACTGATGCTACGGGATGTGTTTCTCTCCCAAAAATACATATCGTATATTCCACCCGGGCCGAAATTACAGCTGCTGTCTGTGCTTCTCTCTTTCTGGCTAGAAGCTTTAAACAACAAAAAGAAAAGTGACTTTAAAACACTTCACTATGGTCCCTTTTAACTTGAGCATTAAGTGAACACCCACATTTTCTGCTTCCATTTGTGACACTGGGGCTTAAGTTTAATGTTGAGAACCACAACTCTAAATGGGGCATCAAAGATTATGAACATTTGCCGCATGCTGTGGTCGAGGAAAAGAGAGCGTGAGACAGAAAGGCTGAAATGGTTTCAAGGCTGATTTAAAGAACACCCACACACGCTAGTTTTACACTTTTTTTTCACAGTGGGAAGTGGACTGAACATGCTGCCTGACGGCATGCCAAATAGTAATAACTAAGGTCATCAGTGTGAGCTCAAGTCATACTGATCTGTCTGAATTGTACTTCAACCAAAAAATAAAGTGAGGTGTGATGATTTTTACTCTCTAACAGCTTTACTTTACAAATCCTGCCAAAAGGTGCTATTACACCGTAATGTAGGCCTATGCAATACAGGAACCACATCTACCTGATTTAGCTAACTAGCATGGAGCAAAACATGGGCAACTTCGCAATGTACCACAAAACACTGCACATCAATCTCCAAATATAGCTGCCATTTTTTTAACTAGTTGTAGTACGGTACCAAAAAATTTACTTTTAACTACATGTTGTCATGAACAACACGTCACTAAAGACATTGACTTAAATTTCATGAACTTTAAAGTTTAAAGCATAGGTCTTCAACCCTGCTCCTGGGGACCCACTTTACTGCAGAATTCAGCTCAACCCCTAATCAAACACACCTGAACCAACTAATCAATGTCTCCAGGATCACTTGAAAAGTCTCAGGCCAGGTGTGCTGATACAGGTTGGAAAGAAACTTTGCAGGACAGTGGGTCCCCCAGGAGCAGGGTTGAAGACCTATGGTTTAAAGTGTTCATGACATCCCTGATTCAAAATAATTTTTTTGAGTTGAGCAATTCATTACAAGAACAGGTTCTTAAGACTCGTTTGCTCATGAATCGGACTACACTGGTTGCGCTACACTGGTATGTTTGTTTTGTAAGGTCAGCTCAGTAAAAAAGATGCATTTTCTTGCCATTATTCTGAGGCTCAATGTTCCTTTTATCAAATCATACTTGATTTAGACTGCAAAATGAGCAAAACATTTCTTTTGTGGTAGCACTATAGATTCAGCTCTCTGGTCAATTTGACAGGGTTCATGTGTGAAAGGATAAATGCTCAGCGTACATAAAATATACAACTAAAAATTTTGAAATCTCTATGCAAGATTTCTGAAAGAAACTGATACCTTTATTCACTATTGCTGCACTAAATTGTTCAAATAATTTTCAGTAAAACTAATGTCACAAAGGATTATTTATTTCAATTTTAAATAAATGCTGTATTCTTCAAACTTGGGCACTTGGGTTTCTTAATAAACTGACTTTCTGTAGCACTTCACATGGCTTTGATTGGCAGTTCTCGCAAATCTTACTATCAAATTGTTCCCATTACCTCAAACCTAGTTTCAGTCATCAATAACACCCGTCTAATCATTTACTGTCCAGTCTCTAAGTTGGCCATTCTACCATTTTTTCTTATTTGCCAACTTCAGATGAAGTTTTTTCTTTTTCTTTCTGCTTACAGGGCCCACAACCCAGTCTGCTCTTCACAGTTTCTGATGAATCTGCTGTTTGGCATATACTATTGAACAAAGCTGCCAGTTGAAGACCTGAGGGGTGTCTGTTTCTCAAACTCTGATGTGCTCTTGCTGGCATGCATCTGGGCCACCCCCTTCTCTCTGTCCTGTTTAAATCCAGTATGCCGTCTTAATTCAAGATCTTAAGGCATTGTACACTCACAGATGGAATAGCCTTCATCTCTCAAAAGAACAATAGACTGATGAGCTTCTAGAGGAAGCTGTTTCTTTGAAGCCAAAATTGGACTACAGAAATGTCAGTGTACTGGCATCACTTCAGCAACAGGAAAAAAGACATTGTGTTGCCAATTCCATACTTCATTAAGTAGCACAACTCTTTTCAACTGTGGTGGGATAACAAACAAGCTTTCTTTTGTACCAAATTGGAAGATTAAAATGACTACTTGAGGATGAGGGAACAGTGTTTTCTTATAAGCTGGAGTATTGAGGCTTTGAAATCAGAGGTTAAAGCTGAACAGTTCACCCAAAAATGAAATCAATTACTCACCTTCCTGTCATTCCAAACCAATATCAAACCCACATCATATATGGTAAACAGCAGCTCTACCGTACTTGCTTGATGCACAAAAACAAACCTCAATGGTTCTTGCGGAAGCTCCAAAGTGCTTGCGTGACATGCGAGAAAAAACCTCATTGGTTATTATGTGTCAGGCAAGCACTTTTGAGATTCTGTTTACCATATTTGATGTACTCTATGCATGTCCATTGATCAATGTTTATATGTGAATAAAAGCCTAAATTAAATCGGTTCATCATATAATATGATTGTGTCTCTTTGTAAGACTTGGATTAAACCACTCGATTCATTTGGACTTATTTTACAATCTTTTTATGAACCTTTTGAAGCATCAATTCTTTGGTATAATGGACTTTCAGTGGAAAGCATAAAAGTTGACCATGTTAAGGACGGGTTTTAGAGTAGCGCTGGTTCGACAGTGGAAACGCAGTTTGATTTTGGCCTCACGGCATGAGGTGCAAGACTATTGGCGCCAGCATGGCTCATTGTTAGCCCTGGCTCGCACTGGCCCAACAGTGGAAAAGCAGATATCAAGACCCACATCCCTGAGGTCATATGGCATGACTTTTCTGCATATGCCAGCTAGGGCTGTGCGATTAATCGAAATCGAATCGAAATCGCGATTTGAGACGTTGCGATTTCCAAATTGCAAAGCCTGCGATATGGACGCAATATTACTCTGTTCCAGAGCATATGCATGACTGTCAGCCTTGAGTTGCAGTCTTACTAACCAATAGAGTGAGCGTATACTCGCACCCAGCTCCGCACCGCAAGTCTTCACGAGTGCATCTAGCAGTATGGATGAGGCTTGACGCACGCGCGCAACCTGTGTCGTCTCGCGCCTGGCTCCGCATTTAAAACGAATGTAAATTCAGTCTAACTGCTTTGCTAATTTCACTTGGATGAAATTAAACATTTAGCACATTTTCCACTTGTTCTTAAAATCTCAAATACTTAATGAATAAATCAGCCTATGTAACATATGTGATACTTTAATAATTGACTTAAGAAATACCGTTTTTTTATTAAAAAAAACAAAAACAAATATTTTCTGTGAAATTCGGTAATTAAGTTAATTCTGTAAAAGTAGTTATACCATTATAATCTTGCCTGCTGAAAAAAAAAAACAATAGAACCCCTCCCAAAACACAATAAAAAATGTAATGGATTTCAGGGTTATAATGGGAATTGTAAACTACAATTGTAGTTTACAATTCCCATTATAACCCTGAAATCCATTACATTTTTTATTGTGTTTTGGGAGGGGTTCTATTGTTTTTTTTTTTCAGCAGGCAAGATTATAATGGTATAACTACTTTTACAGAATTAACTTAATTACCGAATTTCACAGAAAATATTTGTTTTTGTTTTTTTTAATAAAAAAACGGTATTTCTTAAGTCAATTATTAAAGTATCACATATGTTACATAGGCTGATTTATTCATTAAGTATTTGAGATTTTAAGAACAAGTGGAAAATGTGCTAAATGTTTAATTTCATCCAAGTGAAATTAGCAAAGCAGTTAGACTGAATTTACATTCGTTTTAAATGCGGAGCCAGGCGCGAGACGACACAGGTTGCGCGCGTGCGTCAAGCCTCATCCATACTGCTAGATTAATCAAACATTAAGTTTTGATATATTTATGGTAGGAAATGTACAAAATATCTTCATGTAACACAATCTTTACTTAATATCCTAATGATTTTTGGCATAAAAGACAAATTGATCATTTTGACCCATACAATCTATTTTTGGCTATTGCTACAAATTAGGGCTGTGCGATTTGGGGGAAAATATCAAATTGCGATTTTTTTTTTGACAGAGATTGCCATTTGATTTGCGATTTTAAATTTGCAAAGTCAAGCTTCAGCTCAATATTGCCAATAATGTGCAGCACAGTATGGGTATCATGACCCTGCAGAAAAAAACAATAGAAACTATCACATAAATTCTTATAGTTTCTATTAAACCATTACAAAATTATTTTTTGTTTTGGGCATTATTCCAATAGGAATTACTGTTGTTCTATTGGTTGCCATCTGCCAGATTACATCCCACCAATAGAATCCATCATATAATGGGAATTGTAAACTACAATTGTAGTTTACAATGGTGTCTATTTGATGGATTCTATTGGTGGGATGTAATCTGGCAGATGGCAACCAATAGAACAACAGTAATTCCTATTGGAATAATGCCCAAAACAAAAAATAATTTTGTAATGGTTTAATAGAAACTATAAGAATTTATGTGATAGTTTCTATTGTTTTTTTCTGCAGGGTCATGATACCCATACTGTGCTGCACATTATTGGCAATATTGAGCTGAAGCTTGACTTTGCAAATTTAAAATCGCAAATCAAATGGCAATCTCTGTCAAAAAAAAAATCGCAATTTGATATTTTCCCCCAAATCGCACAGCCCTAATGCCATCCACTCACCTTTAGGTAGGAACCGTAGTATTTGGTGACAAAGGGACTGTCGCACTGGCTTAACACTGTGATTTCCTGCTGAATGTCTTCAATCTCATCTTCAGCCTCTTCCAGATCGATGGTCTTGATGGCCACAACTTTCTGCGTGCGATTGTCGATGCCCTTAAACACCTCTCCGAACGAACCCTTACCGATTCTCTCCAGCTTGGTGAACAACTCCTCAGGATCTGCTTTTAAATTCTGCAACGAAGAACAAAGAAAATTCAGTATAGGTCTCCATTTAGCTTTATGCAGATTAAAACAATTTACAAATTCATGTAGTACTATTAAATCACATAAGGTCAGAATTCCATACAGAAAAGAGCCTTGTGCTCAACACTGCATAAAAGGTTCTATATTTTAAAGGCAGGAAGAGTTTTCTACCCTACAGCAATCCAAGTAACAAGAGGATGATCAATACTTAAAATGACCTCAATGTATCACTGAAATGGTTTTGGTTAAACATACTGCAATGATACTTCTGAACGGTCTTAAGACGGGCTTTTATAATCCAGAGTTTGGGTTGACTAGAAGTTCTTTGAAATGCTACTGAAGCAAGACCTGAGTATGTTTGAGAACTGAAGCACATCTGGTTGGGACCAAAAAGTTCCCAGAGGTCTCAGCATTGACCCTGAACATCGCAGACCCCTGAGACCTTCTTAAAGGAAACACAGAGAGTGCTATGAACAGCGGCAACATTATTAGCATGAGGCAGTTTGTTGCAGAGTCCACGGTGGTTAAACTGAACAGCACTTGAATAAATAACAGCAGAACTAACCAATGAAACCTGTAAACCTCAGACTGCTCTAACTTTAACACATGCTAACTTAAGCCTCCAAAACCAGTCCAAAACATCACCGCCACTTCATCAACATCATTCAAACGAAGCAAAACAAACCATGCTAGACTAACCATCAGTGTGTCCAGAATTTAAGACAATCCTGAACTGCTGCCGTGTACATCCTCTGAGCACGCAAAAATTCACGACCTTAAAATCCTCCAAATCTCTTTTGCTAGCATAAACGCTAAACCAACCGAACGCAGAGTCATATTGATGCCGAACACAACAACAGAACAGCTTGTCCAGTGCAATATCAGAGGCGCTGCGGGAGGTACATGCAGGCAGGATTTCATGAAAGTGTAAAATCCAGTTAAATGGATGACAACAGAGCTGATCGTCCACAGCATTAGTGCGCCAAAGATACAAGATGAATGACAGCAGCCTAAAGGACACTATTCTAACGCCTCATACCTCAGGGTACCGTGAATGAATGGAAATCTGTTTAGGGATATCTTGGCCATGCTTTGGTATAAGGCTGAAAGAGATGATCACCTCTAGCAAAGGTATAAAGCGATTGAAGATGTGTTTTCCATTTCATTTTATACAAATAGCACTGGTTTCATTTATTCAAGTGCTTCTCAACTGGTTTCATTACAGGATCCAGATTTTGCATTTCGACCCTACACAGTACCAAATATCTTCTATTCTAAAATCAGAAGCATTTTCATTAACATGCAAAATTATCAACAACTTAAGCTGGATAGGAAAACTGATAATTACGTTTCTAAATATCTCTTGACTTTCTATGGTTATTGTTAAACCCATATTCAATATACAGTATTGTTCCAAAATTTGGGGTCAGTAAGATTAGTCTTTTTTTTTTTTTTTGGAAAGACATTTTTATTCAGCAAGGGCATGTAAAATTGATCAAAGGTGACAGTAAAGATATTCATAATGTAACAAAAGCTTCTGATATCAGCTAAATGCTGGGGTTTTGAACTTTCTATTCAAATAATTCTTCAAAAAATATATATCACAGTTTCCACAAAAATATTAAGCACACACAACATAAGTGTTTCCAACATTAATAATAAAGTTATTTTAATTGTAATAATAATATTTAACATTACTTACTGTATTTTGATTAGATAAATTCAGCCTTGATGAGTATAATTTTTTTCATATTTTCATGGATGAAACAACCTAAATATGTTATTTCAATGCCACAGATTTTGATTGGGCACTCAGCTTTGACTTAAACAATTACAACCTTTTCTTTCTTTTTTGCTATGCTGAGTAGTTGCATTTTTCCTACACGTTTCTCAGTGTTTGAACCTCCCTGAACAAACTCAGCTGAGAACCACTGCTTTAAACACAAATCAACCAATTGCAGCACAGCAAGCAATATACTCAAAAGATGACAAAAGCCTTTATGAAAGAGGGGAAAAGAGGCCAGTGAACAGTAGTCACTGTGATAAATGACCCGTGCTGACAAGCATCTTGGAGACCGACTGCCAGTCTGCGCTCTGTCAACTTGATGCCATCCTATGAACACACACAAATCGATTTTCTCAGACACAGATGATTTGCGCACATCTTTCCTCAAAGCGCACACACCCACAGAGAAGCCCTTTAATGCATCACTCAGAGATTCATTAGCTGTCATCTACCCGTTCCATCACGGAGATGATGAAGGCTTTGCTCCCTGATTCAGCCCTAATGCTGATTGCTCGCCTACACTCCCAGCTGATCTCCGTAATCCTGATCCCGATGCACACTGACAGGTGTAACAGCCAACAAATTCTTTTGGAAGGCCACGTCATCCCTTGACTCCCATCTGTGGTTGTGTTTTAGGGAGCTGGAAACTCTGAGGCTGGCCATATGAGGTGTGTTACAGCCAGGTGAGAGCATGCGGGCCTCAGAAATGTTCCTAATGGATGCCCACCACAATTCCTCTGTGACCCATAAGGAAATACTAGAGAATAGGCGCTTATTCCATCAATATGCTCTCAGAACTGGTGACTTGTAGCCCTCCCTATGGAAGTCTGTGACCTCCTACATAATTACGGTTTTCCTCTTCTCACATGGACGCACGCTCTTTGGTTTTAAGGGCCTCCTTACAAGATGGAGGTTCTTCGCCAACAATGGCTTCCTGCATATTCAACCTAAAGGAACGATAAGCCATTTCAGCTACTTGGGATGGCAGATTGCTCTCCTGTCCTGAGGGCAAACCAGTCATATGGCCCAGCATGAATAGAGACCCAACCAAGTGACCCAGTTACGATGGCTACTCTCTGGAGACATCTCTCCATCCCTCATCATCGCCCTCTTTCCTTTTGTCTCTACCCTTCCACTTCACGTTTTCCTTTCTTTCTTGGATCTTTGTGTTTTGAAGAACAGAATGGTTCTTCACTGGTACTGTCCCACTTCATACATGATCATGGTTCATAAAGGATGTCCCAGAAAGGTTAAAGCTCTCTAGAGGGCAAGAACATGAACATTTGAATAGAATGACCCTGAAAAGGGCTCTTCATTGGAACTGTCCTACTTCATACATGATCTTGGTTTCAAATAGGATGTCCCAGAAAGTTTACAGTGGTGCTAATACTCTCTTTAATATTTAATGGAAATGCTTTCTAAATTGTTGTCCTCCAAGCTTCGCAGATGAAGGACTCAAAGCCTCTTCTGTTAAGCATCGCATATGCCGTGTTTCTCCGTAAATATTTGAAACACAGTAAACCAAACCAAATCAAGCCACCTCCAGTCCACTACTACATGGGTTTTCAAACTGGCATCCAGTGACCCC
>NW_015505242.1:263300-315603 GCF_001515645.1 Sinocyclocheilus grahami
TTGAAACCGGCCCCCCGGTGCCCCCCCCCCCCCCCAGGGCCCCTGGGAGCACAAGTGAGTATAAGCGGGTTCATGAAAAAATTCGTTAGAAAAGTAAACGACATAACTAAATAAACATTCAAATAAAATAAAAAAAGATTTTAATAAAAACCATCTAAGAGCACAGCACTATAGTGAGCAGAAAAATGTAATGCAACAATATTTTAATAAATCTTATTCCAAATAATATTTCGCACATATTTGTAATTTAATCATTCCGAGTATAAATTGGATCCTTATGTATGAAAATACATAGCTGCCTTTAACATTTTTTTTAGAATGGGGGGTCCCTCGCACAAGGATGATCATATTTGGTGATCCAGTGGAATCTAAAAGACTGAAAAGCCCGAACAACTATAAGTTATCACCCCATCACCTCATCCTGCAAGTACAGAGCAATAAAACGAGCTTATCGATAAAACAATACACTGCATAACACATTTTTATGTTTACCATTATTTACAAAGAGGGAGTCAAACAGATTTCTGATATTCTGCAACTTATCAGAGCGTGAAAACTCTTATGCTAATAAAAGTGAGGGACATTACACAACACATATACACTTTATATGTTCCACGGTAGACCATAAAAGATGCTGTGCGTTTCTTTAACGTTACCTGCATCCCAGGCAGACTGCCCTGCACTGGAGAATGAGCCATGGCGTCACTTTAACCACTCAAACTGGCCAGCAAGTCAACAAAAAACACTGTTTCCGGACAAAATACAGCTAATGCACCGCTAGATCCCGTTTGCCCGGGTTTTAACGCGGTCTCAGCTATTTTACAGCTGGATAACGGAGCGAAGAGCATCCACGGGAGGACAGAAAGTGCATCTGAAAGATGACTGGCGTGAAAACCTCTCCTCCACTTCCGCAGCTTTAATGAGAACTGCTGCTCTTCCTCGCGGAAATCACCGCAAACACCAATCAAAACAGCGTCGATCGGACCGATCGCAGAGTTTCAGTCGATGTAGCGTGCGATCGGATGTTGAAAGGCTCTTTTTGATGACCCCTGGAGTGGGGTTTGGAGGTTCACGCAGGCCAGATCGCTCGTCGAGAGTTGATGGTCCTCTTTGCGCAAACGGATTTCCAAAACATAGCGCAAAAACATGCGTGCGTTTGCGTAAAAATGCCCCGGTTTCGGCTCCTAAAACAGATGCACGGAACATGAACTATATCGCGGATTGATCGAGGGGGTGGGTGGTGAAAATCCCGACTTGCTTGAGCTGAAGAAATGATGTTGACATCCTCACTTCCCTTCCCAGCTGGCCGCCATCTTGTCCGTGCTGTCATCGGGACATCAGGGCGGATCCGAACGCGTCAGATCCCGCCCCGGCAGCAGAGGGGAGGAGTTTGGGATTTTAATCATATGGCAAAGAGTACACGCAATCAGCATTCAGCACTGTATTTAAATTTCCTCTTTTTTTTTTTTTGCTTCACCATATTTTGTCAGGTGCGTCCACTCCTCTTTTCTGCACTACTTTTAGTGTACATCTATTTGATTGTCACGTTTAATGTACTTTCCTTGGTCACACCTTAGTTTAGGGACACATTCTCACTATTAACTACGAAATGTACCTCAGTAAACTTCTAATTTGCTGCTATTAATAGTTAGTAAGGTAGTTGTTAAGTTAGGTATGGGTATAGGTTTAAGACATCTAAAATATGGTCATGCAGAATACATGTCAATGCTTTTTAAGTACTAAACATCCAAGCATGCTAATAAGCAAGTTACTAGTAAGAATTGGTCCCTAAACTAAAGCGTTACCATTTTATTTTCCTTTAATATCCTCCTGAGAACCAGAAATAAAAAGCTTTGTGAATTTAGTATTTTTTCATGTCACTACACTGTTTAGAGCATAAGAAAAAAATGGTAAAATAACATTTTTGGAAAATTATATTTTATTCATAAGTTATGATATGTCCTCTGTAGAGGACACCAGGACTCAGTTTTTCTAAAAATAAAATGACAAGAGTAGACATGAAAAAGCTTAAACAATTGTTTCGTAACAGAAGCTCATATTTTGATTTGAAACCCCATAACATTTTCCTGAGATGTTGATTTATGACAAACAATTTGAAAATGAATCAGATTTAAATTATAATTACAAAATATGATCATATTTCCATAAGGATGTACAATTGTATCAAAAAATTAATTTTTAAAAACCAAGGAGAGGGAGTGGTGATGGTGAAACATCCAATCATTTTGCATCTCTGGAAAGCACTGAATGTGCTCTGTACAGGACATCCAGACTTAAAACTGTGACATGTGAGGTCTCAGAGAAATTCACTAAAATATAATGTCCACTACAGAGGCAAAAACTCCATAGCTGGGTCTCGGGAGCATATATGCTAATTTTTTTACTATATTTTTAATAGTTTGTATATTAAAATTAAATTAATATTATTTAACATTGCTCAAAAAAAGATCTCCACTGATTCTGCACAGATATCATATTTTTCTGTAATTACCTTTTTTCATTTATCACATTGCGAAATAGCGACACCTTTTGGCGACAGAGGAACAAGCACTTTAAACTGCAACAATCTTGATTACCACTAGATGTCGACGATGGTTTATTTTTTAAATTGATTCCCCATCTCTTCACAAATTACTGTGATTATTTTGTGCTCATACAGATATGAACTATAAACCCATTTAAGTCAATGACAGTTTTTTTTTTCCCAAAGAGTCACACATGAGCATTCCTCATTGTAAACACACCCATTTGATCTTTTACGTTTCGATTATTTGATTGATTCGGGATTAACACATAGAGAACGAACACTTTTCTTCCCCCCCTGCATTTCAGAATATCATTTGCTTTGCATAAAAGCTGAACTGTATGCCTACTCGCTTTGTCCAAGTCCATAAGCTAGTCAGTTCAACTCTTTATCTTCAGAATCTCTATTTACTGGAATGCTCGGCTGAGCTTCACCTCCTGAGGCATCAGATACTTCTTCAGCCGGGCCTTATGCTGAGAATAAAAACCTCCTAATCCTCAAACACTCTCAAATTCCTCCAGAGGGGCTCTTCATCGCAAATCTGCTCAATTTGCTTCAAAGCTCACCCAGACCTGTGAAAACTGGGTGGATATTTAGTGAGGACCGATCAAAACAGGCTTCAAGTGCACCACCCTCGAACCAATATACCTCCCGCACACACCGCTAAAGCAGCATGTGGATCTGTAAAATGCGGGTTTACAGGCCGATAATAAAATGTAAAGTTTTCCACAAACTGGGGTGTCGTGTCAATCACTTACAATGTTTACAGACCAATTCCCTGGGCGCTGCTTATCTACTCTTGGGCCTGAGCAAAATGCTTCTATTGCCCTCTTTCTTTCCTCAATTTCCCTCTCTGCCACACACCCTTAAGATTCACTCCCTCTCTGTGCGACAGTGACTGAGTCCATTTAAAGAAAATGGCTGCATTTAGCCCGATCATGTCTCTATTAGATTAGGGACATCTATAGTTCAATTTTAGACTCATTCACAGGCGTCACAGACAACAGAATGGGTATCAGAGGTTAATTATATTTTAGAAAGGCAGCATGAGGTGTACACTTCCCTAGAACAATTGCTGTGAAGACAGACTATGAAGATGTTGCTCTTTGAAATTCAAAAGCAGACAAATATGTCTAAATAAATATAAATAGAAAATACTGTTTTAAATGTATATACACTACTGTTCAAAAAGTTTGGTTTGAGATCCTTTTGTATTTTTAAAATGAGTCTCTCATGCTCACCAAGGCTGCATTTATTTGATCGCAAATATAGTAAAAACTGTAATATTGTCAAATATTATTACATTTTAAATAACTGTTTTGTATTTTAAAATATCATTTATTCCTGTGATGGCAAACCAAAGGCAAAAAACATTAAAATATATTTCAGGTTTTATAGGTTTTTTTTTTTTTTTACATAATGGCTATGGATATTCCAATAAATGAATAAAACTGAGAGGCAGAAAACTTTTTTCTTATATATGTATCCAATCTGTGGACCTCAGAGAGACAGCTGGTGTTGAATCATTTGCTTTGAGCTCATACTTTGATGTGTATCTCCCATCAGTTCTGTGACCCAGAAGTGAAACACAGAGTGACCTCAGTCACAAGAAGATCACACTCAATATTCTGTCACACTTCTAGCATACAACAGCCCTCCAGCAGTAGAATATACGTTGTAAAATAAAACCTTCAGTCATATTTTTAGTGCAAAATATTATTTTGTATACTGAGATTTGTTGTGCTGTTACACAATTCCACAGAATTTAATTAAAAAATGCTCAAAATATGTTTCTTATTCAATTACAGCCTTATTTGTTTAATCTCAAAACATGGTGTTTTTGCTTTAAAAGAGGCAGAAAAGCCAACTCTTTATATTCAGAGATTAGCCTTCCCGTTCTCTGCATGCTTAATTGATCTATGGTGTTACATTGTGGGCCATCAGTCTTCAGTAGAGCCTAATTTATTATGTTTGTGTGTATGTGTGAGTGCATCCATGCATATGTACAGGAGTATGTGTGAGTGTGCAAGATAAGTCTCTTACTAAGACACACTGCACCATGAATCACAGTGCTGCTATGCCGAGTATCTGAGATGTCATCGTAATTAATGGTAATACAAGGCAGTGGAAACAGTAGCAGACCTCCGAGCTCTTTAATTAGCTGCAGTGATGAAAGAAGACACAGAGCAGAACAAGAGGCTTGCGATGGTGATGAATAGACCGATGCTAGGAAACACCAAAAGCGCCAAGGATCCAGAAAGATCACACCGACAAGTCGTGTTGCATTGTCATGTTCTAAACAGGAAAAAATGGACAAGAGACCCTGGAAAGGACCAGAATCTCTGACTCAAAGCAATGTGGCATTGTTCATCAAACTATGGTTCTGTATCAAGGCGAAGGGAATTGGGAGGAAAAATTATGGATGCTGTGGTGGTATTTTGCTCAACAGAAGATGCACAGCTAAAGGGCAGAGGTACCGGTGTCTTAGCATGCTCATGTTAAGAGGCATTCGTCATTGCCAGGGGTCCTACAACTTAATTAAGCTCCCAGAGCGGCCCCTCTATGGGAGATACAGTTTAATCTGAATCACCAACCACACTGCACTGGGCTTTCCACCATCCTGGACTACACTTCAGTACAGTCAGAAAATGCCTACTGGGCAATGTAGTTCTGCTTTACTGCAGTGCACTATTTAGTCAGTTATATTACACAAATTGCGCTATAGGCATGTAAACATTTTCACCACAAATGGGATCTAATTATATCATATTTCATGTTGTACAATGGTTAGTTTTGGTCCTCGAATTTGATTGACCAAGCTTGCAAGACTTCTTTCAGTGCTGCCCAGAATCAGCTGATCTTATGCATATCCTTTTCCACAAAGCATGTTGAAGCATTGAGAAGATATATGTTAATTAATTGGACACTTGATGGCTATTTTTACAAGTTGACCCATATATACTGAACACAATGTCCAAGCACAAGTCAACTCTGCCAATAGGGGGCACTACAACTGAAAAACCCCTATAACTCCACAACCATTTGAAAAATTGGTATGCACTTTCTTTGTTGGATGTCCTATAATATCCTCTAATGCAACTCAGATACTTCAAAAAAACATGGCTGCCAGCAGCCAATCAAATTTCACATCTATAACAATGACTTCTTTTCTCCATCCAGTTATCTGAGCTAAATAAATCAGCTCATAATTCCAGTGGCAACCATTCCATACATTACTGGTTGCAACTGGGGATCAGAACATAAATCACTCCCGGTTTGGATTTTTTTCCCCCCTTAGTAAAATCACATGGCTTTTAATGAGATGCTTTTGACATGTTAGAACACAATTTCAAACTGCACACAAAGTGGTAGAATAATAATCAGATTTTCATTTTGCCAATAATTGTGCTATAATCAAAATTCTTATTTCTTATGAATCCCTGCGCTACAAATTTTTAATTAATATATATAAAATGTTGTCTGCCAATCTAATTTCTAATTACTTGTCTGATTGGCACAAAATTTAGTATGCAATAGTGAGCAAAAAAAAAACTGATTCATTTAGGTGGCATTTAACTGACACCTTTTTCAACTAAAAACTGAAAAGTCTTTATGCATTTTGCCTGTTAATTTACACAACAACAGCGTTTGGGGGGGCCTGAAAACACAAACTTTTGAAAATAGTTATTGTCTCTGTGTAAACTACAAAAATGTGAATTTGTGAAAACGGTGACATCATGCGCATGCATATTATGTGTTGAGTCTATAGGTGTGTGCGCAGGCGTGTATTGTTCTTTACAAAGGGACATCGCCAACTACTGGCCTGGCATTCAGACGTTCTCAGTCAGTATGCGAAAACTTGCAAACGAACCCTTAATCGTTGTGGAAATATAGGCCATTAGTGACCACACTGTTGTCAGCTTTGCATGGTACCTGCCCTTCAAGGTGACCTCTGGTGGACAGTACGCTTTTGTGCCTGAAGAAAATAGATTTTGTCTGTTGTTTCATACATTTCCACAGCATGTTGACTGTATATAGGATGCATTTCTGTGAGCGAATTAATAAAGCAGCTCATAACACATACCACTGAAGACTTTGTAGGCAAATTTCTTTATGAGCACACTGCACCCGAAGTCAATTAGTTTGACCTACATGGTGTTCTGGTTCACCAGGTTTTCCAGTTTATTGTTCCGATGAAAATTTGCTGCAAAAGTTACATGACATGTCGTGCCGTATCCTCGTCAAGGCTTCCTCCGTGGAGCTTCACGAAACTTTTCAAGTCCATGCAATGCACAGGCCGCTCCATGACCATGTGTCATTCTGCCAGTCCAGCAGTTTAATGATCTGAGGAGCACCGGGACCCTCATTGGCCACGAGTGTCAGTCCGATCTCTATGGGGAGGCTTTCAGAATGACCAGGCTATAAAGAAAATTTGACACTTAGATGAAGGTGGTTTCCTGAAAAGTGCTTTATTCCACAGATCAAAAGAGTTTGAAGACTCTTTTGTAGTCTGCGATTAACTTGAATATAAGATATATGGCATCAAAAAAGAGCACATTACATGTAATGCAAATGTCTGTTGCTTAACAATATTGACTTAGCTAATGATAGTGTGCTTCTTAAATCTTTGTCAGTGTAGTATTTAGTGCTTCACTCAGCCTAATAGCCTATTGCATTTTGATTGCTCTAGAAGAGATACCTTCATTGTTTTAAAGGACTCACATCATTAAAGATGCAATTAAGATAATTAGCAGAACCCTCTAGTGGAAGCTAATTGAATGGGTTAATGGCCAGGCAGGTGTGGATGTATAGTCTCTGTGGGGTATTCTGATGTTCATCTGGCCGGGAACAGAATCCCACTGTGCCTCTATTAAGGTTCATCTATGTTGGACAAGGGTTCCATTATGAAGGTCTATCGATATCCAAAACATTCATAGTAATCTACATACAGCATACCGTTCACCATCTTATCTTTGAATATTAATAATAGAGTCTTATTTAGATGCACTTATTTGTATGGTTTGCAGAGCTACAAGCTCTGCCCTCAGGGTTGAATTAGAGGAAAAAACTAAAAAAGGTTGCTTTCTAACAAACACTATGATTTCACACAGTGAATTTTGTTGTCTCATTGCTCAACTCCAGGTGGGACTCAAATGTCCCATGAGATTGAATGCATTTGATCCTAGCTTTAGGTTAGCTGATGGTTGAAAGCACAAAACACCAAGGCTATCATGTCCCTTGAGAAAAAAAGTGTGCTTAATTGTATTGAATGTGTAGTGTACTTTACAGCTTAAAATTATGTTTTTAAAATACTGTACTTTCAGATCATATAATAGCAAAATAAAAGGCCACTTAAGTGTATTTAAGTACGCTTTTATGACTATACAGTATGTTTCTTAACACAATTAAGTACTTTTAACACACTTTTAACACACTTGTAATCATGTCAAATTAAAAGTTTACTTTAAAAGAAGCCTAACTTTTAAATAATTGTTTTAATATTCTTTTGTCATGCTTTAAAGTACACTTATGTTTTGACTAACATGCTAAAAAGCACATGTAAAGTACTTGATTGTAATTTTAACTGTAGTGTGTTATTTGATATTCCTTAAATGTTCTAAATTGCAACTTCATCATTACAAATGTGTAATTACAAATATATTTATTTATATATTATATACTATATATATATATATATATTTATATATTTATATTTATACAGGACATACAGGTTTCAATAGAAATGACATTAAAGTATATTTTATTTTACCATAAATGCTTCTAAGTACATTCTGTAATACATTTGAACCATATAAGAGATAATTATGTAATTAAGTAATAATGAAATTATATATAAAGATGTACTTAATTCCTATACTTAAGTAAGACTTAAAACTCAGAAACATTCTTAAGTTCAACTAACTGCATTTATTTGTAAATGTGTCTGAAAACATTACATTCAGTTTGCACTTAAGTATATTCTTTTAAATTACGTTATATCTGTAATAAGTACTCTTTTTAAAAGAAAAGCTAAAGTGTACATTTACTCATTTTCACCAGTGGTCATTTCATCTCCAGTCAAAAACTCATTTTGTAAAGTTTTAGTTGTGACATAAAAATAGCATTTTAAGGTGTTCATTTATAATACACATTTTAAAAATGTGTCTCTGTACAAATGTAGATTCTGCTTATTCCTTATTTTGATGTGTACTTCACATTTCATGTGCTCAGCTGTCAATATAAGCTCTATAAGGATTTGTACAAATCACCCCCGTCATGCTCCTATCGGTCACAGATAGACTCTTAGTATAGGCCCTTATAGGAATCCTCTGTGTGAGTTCTGATAAGGGTTTTACTGCTTTGTAGCTGAATCAATACTGCCATCAAAAGCCCCCCAGTTCACAGAACTAATTCATGTGGTTAAGTGCCTTACAGACACCCCAGAACCGGCTATAAAAAATTAGTATGTTGGACAACATGTGATGTTAAGTAAGTGAAAAAAAAACATGTCCTTTACTGTGTTTAAGACAAGTTTCCCATTCATGTGGCAGCATCTATTAAAAGGTTGTCAGTGGCATCATGGGAATGTAGACCAATCAACTTTGTTTAGACGACTGTGTTCATGGTGGTGTCTCTCATCCTCAAGGGTCAACTGTTTGTTTAATGCAGTGAGACTGATCTATTATGGAAGATGACCTTATTACAGAACGTGACTACTTAAATTCCACTCACATTTCAAAGCTTGATTCCCCTCCATTTAATTTCTTTTAGAGTAATTAACAGCATCCACTCTGTCATATTTCATTTGTATGTATCCATGGTGATCGCACACTCGCCAACCCCCATGACATAAACCACAGGATGGATATCTGTATATGACGGAGGAGGTGGTGTTGAGTGGAGGGAGGCTCCTTCAGTCTGATGATGGGGAGATGGGTGGGGCTTGCCACAGTTTGATTTACAGTGCCATTCAAAATGCAGATTAATGGATGAAGAAATGGGTGTGTGGTCATTCTGCCCACAAGAGAGGCAGGGAGACAATAGATATAAAATATGGCTTATTCACTAATTTTAAATGGATAGTTCACCCAAAAATGAAAATTCTGTCATCAATGTCATTCTGAACCTTTATGAGTTTCTTCCTCAGTTTCTTTTTCTCAAAATATTGATGTTCTTCAAAATATCCTCTGCAGAAGAAAGAAATGCATACAGGTTTACAATGACATGAGTAAATGATGACAAATGATAGTTTATTCCTGTAAGAAAGATAACCAAAAACCTTCATGCATATTATTGCAACTTACTAGCTTCTGCTGACTGAAAATATTGGGTGGAGGACTAATGTGTGTGTGTGTTATCTCATGTTTAAGGGTGTAAGTGGCAAAGACTTCTAGATTTTCTTTGCAAAAAACTTTAAAATGAACTCTATTCTACCGATGAAAATCTAAATTTGCTACATGCGGTTTTACATAAGACAGCCTTGGCTCAATTATCTATAAATAACATAATAGTTATGGAAGGCAACTCAACCCTTGAGTGTTTTATCCTCTTTTTCTCAGCAGTGAAGTTAATTTTAGCATTAAATTCAGCTTTTATTTATGCTTATAGGTCATTTCTACACTCAGAAAAAAGATACAAAACTGTCACTGGGGCGGTAAAAGGTACTAATATGTACACTTTTAAAGTACTAATACTGTATGTACCTTTAAGATAACTAATACCCAGACCAATACCATTTAGGGAAAATAAGATACAAAGATACAACTTTTAGATTTTGTTGTACATTAGGGGTTATAGTTACACTCCAAAAAATGCTGGGTTAAATATAACCCAGCGCTGGGTTAAAAAGGGACAAACCCAGCTATTGGGTTGTTTTGACCCAGCGATTGGGCTGTTTTGATCCAGCGGTTGGGTTGGGTATATTTTGGCCCAGCGTTAGAGCTGTATAGATCCAGCGGTTGGGTTGTTTTGACCCAGCGATTGGGCTGTTTTGATCCAGCGGTTGGGTTGTTTTGACCCAGCGATTGGGCTGTTTTGATCCAGCGGTTGGGTTGTTCTGAACCCAACCGCTGGGTCAAAACAACACAATAGCTGGGTTTGTCCCTTTTTAACCCAGCGCTAGGTTATATTTAACCCAGTATTTTTTAGAGTGTATAGGGGTCATAGTGCTGGTCATTGAAGATTATCGAAAAACAAAAGGTTTTGTACATACATTTGTTATAAGTTGCATTTATTAGTTTTTTTGTGTCTCTGTCCTTAATGAATATAATTTGTGAATATAACCTAAAATATCTCTAATGGTGACAAAGATCTGCTTTAATCAATGAAATTGAATTCTGAAAGGGAGGAGGGATAGAGGATGTTGGCCTAGAGTCCCTTTCCTCAGATAATAGCAACCCTCTGCCATTCAATCTTTCCAGACATTTAAATTAAAGGTCACATGCAAATGAATCTGTAAAGGCATGGCACTCACAGTATTGTGGAAAACAGGAACATTCAGCCAGGAGAGTGAAACAATGTTAAGGTGTTTGCAAATGTGCAGTTTCTTCTTAATTGCACTTCACGTTTAATATAGTTGATTTCATTTACATTTCTGGGATTAAGAGTTTCCCAGCATTTAATGAAAATGGTTTCCATTACAACTCAACTCTCCGCAGATATCTGATATATATGCCTTTTTTCAGGTTTCTCTCTAATGCAGACTAATACAATATGTGTGTATGGGACATTTTGGGATGGTTATTAAATGTATTTCACAGCTTTGATAGATCTTTTTATGATTTTTTTAAGCACTAAAAGTGTTATACTTTACAGCTGACAATACAGTTATAGAAAACCTGATCATGTTTGCTTATAAATAAATTTCTGCCTTTTCGTTTTTCAATTATTTACACATTTCAATTATTGACGCACAGATGTGGCTCAATAAAATCTGGATTTATTGCAGGTTTAGTGGTCTGCTGTAGCTTTGAATCAGAGAATTCTCTGTAATGCTATTAACCAGATGAATTATTAATAAAGGCCGCATGAAACACATAACTGAACATAGTGTCAGTGTGCTGGTCTGGGCTCAGAGCAAATGGCATGTCCCTTGGTCCTTCTTTGATTCCAGACCGGCCATCTGCATGTTTAGACCATAGAGACTCCTCTGAGAAATATAGTCGCTGTGGTCTCGCACTGGATTGTGCACATTTTGCCACAGTCGTTTGACCATTTTATCGTTAATTGAGATTACAGTCAGAGCTGTGTTCATCTGGAAAATATCAAGGAAGTGATAAGAACAAATCTCAGTATTGTCAGCCCAAACTGACGCGATCGTTTGGCTTGACAAGGAGAAGGTTCTTGCTTCCTAATCCAAGTTAATATTACTTAATTATTTTCTGTAGGTTTAATGGCCATGTGCCAATCAAAAAAGAGTGTGTTTCTCATTCAGACGCACATCCATGCACACACATGTAAAGTATCAACATGACAAATCCATTGTCTATAGTGCATGGCTTCACTCAACACACACACACACACACACACACACACACACAGGCTGGATTCAGAGGAGGGTCTGTAAACCCCTCCTTTCAGACCAGCTCCCATAGGAACATTTTTGCCAGTCCTTCACCCTCATAATTATAATAAATTTGACATTTCTCAGATAATATTGATTTCTTTATTTTAACATTTCACAGTCAGTGATGGTCCAAAGCATTGAGAAACAGGATGTCTATTGATCTGGGGCTCATGAATCATTTCGTGTATGTGATCATTTTTATAAGGCCTTTCTACCAAACATAAATCAATATTTTATATTTCCAGCCTCGGAGAGGTGGGGTGGGGGGGAAGGGGTACAGGATCATATCGCTGGACAGAGACCTGACACCTGGAGAGAAACACCTAAACTGCAGGAATGTTTAATGACTAAGATTGAGAAAATGTTCTTGCATTCATAACTAAACATTTCAACCATTATTGCATTTGAACCATCTATCCACAAACAGATGGGATTATTCTTACAATCCTTTTGGAGGCTATCACATCTCAAAATGATATTTAGAGCTAGAGAATTCCATCTACCATGTTGATTGCATTCTAGCATCAAACCATTTGATGCTAGAGAAACATTTTTACTCGAAAACCTGATTCAACTGTTTTTCAGCCATCTTCAAATACATCTATAAATTAAGCAGTAGACAAAACTATTGATTTGTTTTTTATTCCATAATTAAATCATACATTGTTCAGAGGGATGAAATCGAATCTTGAAACAAATACTGTTCAAGGAATGGCCATCATTCATTTAACAAACTGAAATCTGGGACATTTGGACTGCCTTAGAATTAAATAAAAAATTCTGCAAAACACAGTCAATGGTTAAATTGAATGCCAGGGCCAAACAGAACGATCTGTAATGACTCAAGTGATTTCATCTGTATTTTTATCACCCAAATAATGAGAGAGAGGACAGATAGAAAAGAGGAAGAGGGCACAGACTTCTTCACTTAATGATCTTTACCAAAAAAGACAGTTTTAGGCCTATATCTTCTTTTATCTTTGCTGTACTTCAGCTTAAAATCCATATTTGCGTCCTTTGTGTAAATATCGATTCTTCAAATCTGGATTTTTGCATATCCTTCTTATTTTTCGGCATTAAACTTTCTGCTGTTGTAGAACAAATCGTAACGACTTGAAGGCACTGAGTACCTGTGTGTCTCCTCTCTCATTTGAAATGTCTCACAGGCTGTTGCATCCTGATTGTGTTTTGTTATTTCATCTGTTCAATAAAGATATGACCTTTTTAAAATTTCAGGCTACACTGAGAGACGGAACTGCTGTAAAACGATGGCACAGTTACTGTCATTTCACATAGAGCTGGAGGCTTGCTTGCTCTGCAAAATCGTCGTGGTAATTTGGGGAGAATGGCGATTATATTAAACATCAGCAAATGAGTATTAATTAAGAAAAAGGTTTCAAGCAGATTTAAAGGCTGACTTCGAAATAATTTAAACAAGATCGGTCGGAAAGCTACTTTTATATCCTACAGCATCTTAAATGATGTGTTTTTCGTAAAAAAAAAATAAAAAAAAATATATATATATGTATTTTTTCTTTCAAACAATACGAGGCAATTTCATTTGAAATTTTTCGCAAGACATTTTCAAGAATTCCTCCTTTTTGTCTTATGTAAATCGTAAATCTTCTGAAAGGCCGCCTACAAATGTTGCCATCGAAAAGATGCTATTTTTCAGGAATTTCTGGAATTAATGAAATGGTGTATGAAATACTTTACTAGAATGAAAAGGCTTTCGTAAGCAAATTCGAAAATGTAATAGAACACAAGTAAATCATATTGACAAAAAAAAACAAGAAAAAATATATAATAGTTCGGTTTATTCAGCAATACACTATGAGAGAAGCTTAACATAGAATGCAGTGTAAAAACCATAACATCATAGAAAACAATGGTCTGAAATATATAAGGATAATGTTAAGAATTTTAAACCAGTTGCACGTAAACCTCGGACATTATTTCAACATGAAATTAATACAAAGTGCTGGAAAATGTTAATAGCTCAAATCGAATTCCATGCATACCTTCTGAACTGTAAAAAAAGCGATTCATATCTTAATAGCAATCAATTTGACTAGTTAAACCATAAACACAAAAAAGTGCTCTATATGCTTTTTTGGAAATATGAAATGTTGCAGATAGGGTTTTAAAAATCCTCCTGTTCACTCAGTACAATCTCTATACTTAACGCAGAATGACTTAAAGTACCTTGTCAAAAGGATTTTGACCCCTTAAATCATTAGGCTACATCTTACACATGAGAAGTTGAATATAAATGCTTTGCAAGTAACAAACAAATATGACGCGTAACAATACAAATACATTTCCACCACACCGCATGTTTCTCAGTATATAACTGAATAGACTTTAAACAGGCATAAGAATAGTCCTTTTCTCTCCACAATATTTTCATTCCCAGTGTTTTATCAATATTCTATTGATATTATTTCCTCCGCGGTTGTCTCGAACAGGGCTGTTCACTTTTGTCCCCAGACAGCCATGCATCAAACTTAAAAATAAAAATAAAAATACCATCCGACAATATCGCTTCTTCAAGTCCGCCACATCGAGAAATCATGAAGGTTTTATGAATCTGTCGCAGTTCAGCCGATTGTTCAGAACGGTAAGGTATCGTGAAAGAGTTTGTCAATGATCGCAGGCGTGGGAACCAAATCCTCCAGTTTCAAGTAAAAGATGCGCTGCAGTCCCTGCGTGCACAGAGCGCGCACCTCCGGCAGCTTCTCCAACAGTTTAGACAACTCTCCACTGCAGGACACCTGATCCTTCAGACAGTTTATGAGCTTGTTTTGAAGATCCTCGGTTTTCTTGGACTCTTTTAGTCCGTGTCTCTCTATGGAGATAAGAAACAGTCCGTCAGAGGTGAAGCATGCTGTATATTCTGTGCATCACTTGGAAAAGGTCAGACATGTCTTACCTGTAACTATGGTGAGAGCGGCTATGCAGGAGAAGGCAGAGACGTCTATGCGCATGTTCTGAATGTTGGAAGAAAACTCGACGATAGAGTCGATCCACTCCCCAAAGCCTCGCACGCACTGCAACTTGTGTAAAACCACTCCATTGCAAAAAACAAGTTTGTCCTCTGTCAGGTTAGATCTGGAAGAAATTGTTAAAGTGATTATTTGTCTTTCGAAAAGTAGATCCGTTTAAAAACAAGCGAGTCCGTTCAGATTAGGTCTGCATACCTGTAAGCCAGACGCAGCACAAAAAGCTCAAGGAAGGCTGACTCGAAAAGCAGTTCCTGGTCGCATTTGGGCAGGTCAGTGAACCCGGGGATGTTTTCGGCCCATCCGCGAATGATGCTCATCGAAGCAGTGAGAAGATCGTAGAACTGCTGAATGTGCAGAGATTCATCTCCTCCACTATGATACTCTGGACTCGCCTGAAACTATAATTTAATACAAAAAGAAAAAGTGTCAACAGAATAGAACAGGCGAAATGATAAAAGTTTAGCATTAAATGCAACTTTACCCTCTTATAATTTTAGTGCAAATTAGACAAATTCTACTGTTAATTGAGTTGTTAAAATAGTACTTCATTCATTAAAGCTTAACGTTTTACACAATGTTTGATGCTTACTTTAGAGTAGTCCAGTCGGGCCATAGAGGGGTTGGAGTCCATATGCGCTCTCACTAGGGCGTTCAGGAGGTTGACGGGTGTCATAGAGACTGGAATGTCCTGCGGACTTTTAGGTTTGGAGGGGAGGCGACCTCTTCGACCTTTTAAACTGGCTGTCCTCACAACTGTAAAAATATATATTGGTTATATAAATTGCACTACTATATTAGACCACATCCCTGTGATAATACAGTGTAACATGCATCATTTTAACGAAACATTGGAGATGTGAATACAATTGAAAAAGTGCTTGACATTACCTTCCTTTACCATCCCTACGACCAGGCACTTTTGAAATCGGCAATACTGGCATCGATTTCGCCGTCTTTTATCCACAGGACAGTTTTTGTTTGCCAGACAAACGTATTTGGCGTTTTTCTGCACCGTGCGCTAGAAAGAAAAAGCACATGTATGTAGCGTATTAATCGCATGCAAATATACTCCATTCGCATGGACGACTTGAACTGCAATCACAGTGTGAAGTTATAATGGAATAGGACACTCAAACCCTGCACTCCAGCCCAAAGCTGTGTAATACATTCAAGGGCCGGACAGAGCAGACATTCGGTAAATACAGATCCGTGGGCAGCCATAATTTGGGGTCCCCCGACGCTCTCTCCGCGACCCCTCTTGTCGGATTAGCGAGATTATTCTATCACGATGGTGACATAAAGAGCTGTCTTAATGTCACCACTGGGAGTTCCGTTACGCTCGGTTAGGCGCGATAGGACCCTCAGCACAAACCAATTTAATTCTAGACGAAAGTAATGGTGGCAGAGATGAACGGAGGTGTCCCTAGGTGCATATTGGGTCAAATCAATACAACTGAGATAATTAAGGATAGCCTACTGTAGACCAGTTCTAAACCATGCATTTTCTTGTTCCAATCTCTAGTTAGGCTGGTAACATAGGTTCGGACCCTCCACGAACTATAATCATTTACCCCAGTGGGACTATGCCTCTAATAAGTGTCATTTGGATAAAAGATTTGTAGAATTAGTGATTTTAAAAAGTGTACCTTGAAGAATCCTTTGCACCCCTCGCAAGTGCGCACCCCGTAGTGCTGGCAGGCTGCGTTGTCCCCGCACACAGCGCATAAACCCTCACTGAATGGAGATCCTCTTGCCTGGGGTGAGGCCACCGGGCTTTCCAGTAAAGGGTGTCCGACATTAAGCGAGTGGGATAAACCCACAGCGTGCTGTTTATGTGCCGGTAATGCAAAACTGTCCAGCGCACGATGCGCACCCGGGGTGTCCGGGCCCATGGACACGTGCAGAGATCCATCGAAGCGCATCTGGCAGCTTGACATTGGCGTGTCCACAGGAGACTGCTTGAACGAGAACAACCGAGACATCGCGTTTTTACGCTGCTGGTCTATCATGTGTGAAGTCGCCAGGTAGTTCTGATGAAAACTGTGAAGGGATCCGCTGTCTTCCCACGTGTGGTGTGGAGGCGCCGGGAAACTGGGTGATTGGGAGATGTTTGGGGAGGATGGTTTATAGTATATAGGTCCGGTATGGGGTAGGCTCTCCTCAGCCTGGTGGGGCTGATGTTGATGCTGCTGCTGATGGTAGCTGTGTGCGGGTCTCTCCTCCACCTTGATGGACAGCTGATCCCCAGAGTGGGACATTTGGTAGAGACAGGGAGGCTTCACGTCGTAGCTGGAACTGTAGGTGTCCACAAAGGTGCTGAAACTGGGGAGCGAGGAAGTGACAGCAATTTCTGCGTTAGTCAGGTCCATGCTAAACTTGACAAACTCCGGTGTTAGGAAGTCGCAGCTGTACTCTCCCGTGGTGCTGTAGCTGTAACTCTGAGATGCAGGGCTGGCTCCCGGAGGTGATGTCCCATACTGAGCCTGGACGCAGGGCATGGCTGCAGTGTTAGAGAACTGAATTGTAAAGGCTTTCTCTGACAAGGTGCCTAATATTTGTTTGATAGTTTTACACTTTTGGAAATTAGTGTCTATTTATATGCAACATAAAAGATCATTTATTCTTAATTTATTTTGTTTCTGTTTTAAATAAAACCCCTTTATTTCCTCAGTTAACCCTCTGTGTAAGAAGTAGACATATATTTTCCATCGGAAAGAATGTATGCAAACTTTCTGACATACATTTCCCTGGCCTGCTTCAGTTTACCTCCGCACACCTGCTACTTTTATCTCTCGTGGAACAATCTCTGAAGTCAGTAATAGGGGCTGATGTCAGAGCGTGTCTCTCCGTGCGTTTGATTTTCTGCGAAAGAAATATTATGTATCATTAGTGATTAGTGATCTATCTTACAGTTTAAGCATGTCAGTGCGAGTTACTTGATATATTTTAGTAACATCAAGGCACTCAGATGACTTCAACTTTACTTTGAAAATGTATGCTAAGGTGTTGACAAGATTAAAATGAGTATTTTTTAAAAACTAAAAATAAAGGCAAAAGTTAAGAAACGGGCGTGCATTTTTAGTAGATGCATTGCTTTACAATCTTCCCACAAACTTGGTTTTTAAAAGCAGGTTTAAACGCTTTTTCATTAAATAAAATACATGTTACTATTATACAATTACTGTTACATACCTCAAATCGCTTTTAAAACAGTTGCAAATTACGTATCCATGTAGCTGTTCCTGTTGGTAGAAGTACCGTCTGCATGTAGAGCCAATGTCTTTGCGCACCTTACTCCTTCGACTGCACGCGAAGACTGGTGCCCGAGCGCAATGTGCCTTTGTTTATGAGAACTCTGAATGCCACAGCCCACGTGCTAAGAGGGCGTGACGTCAGCTAATCGCTGGACAGAGGGACTGTTCTTCAGCGCGCTCATTGCGCCCTGTGCGCAATTCAATCGTCCGCGCGTTTCCATACGCGGGACTGTCCGCTGGGTCAAATGAGTTGAATTTCCTACACATAATCTGTTGCGCAAAAACATTTCCCAATATAGAAACCACCTACAGGAGATCAGATCGCACTGATTTGAAGCAATGAACTGAATTTTTGCCACTATTTTGGGGACTCGCCAGTCGGGCATAATAAATCAAAGACATTATCTTCTGTTCTATCCAGTTCGTAAATGAATGCAGCAATAAGTGCTGATTAATTAAATGCCCCCCCCCCCCCCCAGACACACTTAAAGAAAGGAAAACCGCAAATTAGGAATAAAAAATAAATAAATAAAATAAAACTATGATTATGGAGAAGAGTGCAAAACACAACAAATTGCTCTACTGTTGCAATATTCTTACAGAATTTAGCGGAAAGGGGCAAATCCATGTAATTCATTAAAAATAAAAAATATATTAAAGAAAAAATGTAACCACATGCAATAAAATGTCGCTTTATAACCTTGAATCTAAAGATGCAGGGCTAGAAACACTGTTCAGTATAGTGACGCTATATCTGTTTCTACCTGCATCATGCTCAGGGAACATTTCAATAGATTAGGATGTGTTTCATCTGATTCCACTGCTCTCTGAGCGGTGAAGGGTTTCCATTGTGAGAAGGGAATCCCGCTGTAACAGAGGCAACTTTGTTTGGCCTGCGAGCTGCGTCATCGTATCGTCAGCAGCGTCCAGCTCCATGACGCTTGATGCGCTCGCGCTGAACTTTTTCAGGCTGAAAGTCTCACCTGCGCAACTGACACGATAACGTGCCTTGCAAAGAATCCACTATTTTTTTTAAATTTTTTTTAACATTCTAAAGTGCGTGCAGTATGCATAATTAAGTAAATGAGCTGTAAACAATTGAGTAATAAATTGCTCTCGGATTAAAATACTCGTCTAAACTAATGTTATAGCTATACATGTGGTCCAAATCCATTTGTTCAATTATACTGTTTCACTGAGAGTTAAACAGTGTCTTAGGTGAGTTTGTACACCGTCCCTCATAAAGAATGGTCTTACAAAACACCTTTCTATTCTAAGTGCGTCTACAATTAGACGCCTGGACACGCCTTCCTAAAAATGATTGGACGAGAGCTGTGAATCCTCTGTACTGATTTGTCCATCCACCTGTCTGTCAAATCCTTCCTGTCATTGTACTTCCTGGATTCCTGAATAAGTAACATTGTAAACATCACCCAGTTGATACCTTCACTGTCCATGATTTTCCTTTTTTAGACATCATCGTCACCATCGCCAGAACCAGTAAGTAAAAACCAGTGGTCTTGGCATATTACTTGCTGTATTATTTGACGTCGATCATCGAGGCTGTCCGATCTATTCTTGGATGCGAGCCAGCCACTGTTGCACCAGCCCCATAGTGTGTGAATTCTTGAAATACGTGTTATAGAAATCGCTTCATCATAAGTCAAATTCCCAGCTATGGGCTTTGCTTTATGTTATCGCACGATGTGTTTGTCACGAGCTGTAATTAATGTGAGTTCATGTGATGCAGCGGAGACACTATACGAGTCTGTATTCATCACTGTTGACTTTCAGAACTGAGCATAAAGGGAACTGTTCTGTTTTTTCTAATGAAGTGAAAACGGTTTGAGGTATGATTTTAGAGATGTAATATATTATTGACTTCAGCCTGAATTACTGTACATGTTTGCACTCCAGTCCAGGAGTCTCATTCTCGTACACGAACTGGTAAAATAATAACCATGTAAGATCACTCATTGTGAACTCGCTCTCTCTCTCTCAATTCAATTCAAATTAGCTTTATTGGCATGACTTGCACAGTATTGCCAAAGCATTGTCCATTACATGAATAAACAATTATATATAATACATAAACAAAACAACAATAGATATGTAAAATAATTAAGTAAATAAGTACGTGTACTTTGTTTTTCTTTTCTTTTTTCCCACAAACGAGAAAAATATTAAAGACATTGTTTAAAAAAAAAAAAAAAATTAATTGCACAGCAGTACATGTAAGAAATGCTCTTGCTTCAGTTTTGCCCACTGGCTGACAGTCTTAGTTTATGACAGGCTGATACATTTCTTGCTGCTGTTAGGATCATTTTGGAATCTTCCCCTAAAATGTGACTTAATTTTTCTGTATTTGGTAATGCCATAAAATGTGGTTTAATTTGTTGGAATTTGGGGAAATATGCAGCTCTAATGTTGTGATAGTAATCACGGTGCAGTAAGAAATGTTCCTCTGTTTCCAGCTCTTTCTGTGAGCACAGTGAACACAGTCCCTGTTCTCGCGGCTGCCATCTCTGTCTGTGTCGTCCTCTCTCTATAACCAGACAGTGATCACTCAGTCTGTATTTTGTCAGTGTCTTTCTTAATTTGTGATCTTTTACACAGCTCAGGTATTCTGCTGGTTTGTAGTCTCTTTTCAGGTCTAAATACAGCTCCATCTTCTTTTGTAATTTAATCTCTCTCTCTCTCTCTCTCTCTCTCTCTCTCTCTCTCTCTCTCTCTTTCTTGCACATGGTTGGCTATACACAGACCATGTGGGACAGGCGTGAATTCAAACAGTGTAGTAAGAATGACTCATTCACTTCCTCTAGTATCATGTAGTGAAATGACTTGCATCCCTACCCAGAGCATTAGGTCGAGATTGATTATAGCTTTACTTTGACCTTCACCAGAGATTGTGAGTTTTTGGATTCGTAGTTTACACAACTACTGGACATATGACCGTTTTGTTTCATTTTGACACAAAACAATGGTGAGTTGTGAACAAGTGTTACGGGTTTGTTTAATTTCTCCAGGCCAAGGTCAAGGAATGTGAGGGACTGAGTTTGATTTCAAGACATCAGAAAGGAGGAATTTATAATACAGGCAATTATGAAACAGAATGAACTTCAAAAAAGCACTGGACACAATGAAATTATGTTAAATCCTTGTGTTTAAAAAAAAAAAGTGTATATGTATATGTATGTGAACACACATACTGGTAAAAAATGTATAGCCTGAATGTACTGTAAGTCGCTTTGTATAAAAGCGTCTGCTAAATGCATAAATTATTATAAAATTATTATATATGGAAATTATTTATCCGAATAATATACATTATAAATACACAGTACATTGCAAAAGGCTTATCAGGATTTGGAAAAATGAAGTGATACTAACATGATGTCTTCTGAACTTTTTCTGTTTCCAAAGGCATTTATTCAAAAATCTGCTTAACTTTTTTAATGTTTCAGGGATCAATGGCTTTCAGAAAGGCAGTGAAAGGAACCCTAATAGGGGGAGGAGCTGTAGCAACAGCCTTCGGCCTATCACAGCTCTTCGAATACAGGAAGAATCAGGTATTGATTTAAAACCATCATTGTTTTATTCGGTTTTGGCCAATTCTTTTGACAAATACCAAGCATTTTGTTTTCACGTTTCACATCCACACAGTGACCCCTACAGGTTAAAAGGCAGAATACACTTTATGTAGAATGCAGCTGTTCACACCCATCTGTACCACACAGCATGTCTTGTCCTGACTCAGGAATGTCCCCTATGTGTTTATACAACCTTAAAGATACAGCCATGTTCAGCTCACATAGTACAACTCGGGCCCCGTATTTTGATCGTATAGCTACGATCAATTTATAGCTATTTATAACTATTCCCTATTTATAATTCATAAAGTTTGATTCTTGTTTTCATGTGGTCACCAACCATATAGGATAGATTTCTTGAATGAGTGCTACAAATCTCATTAAGATTAGACCTAGCAAATCCAGATACATTAGCAAATCTCATTTGTACCTTTCGGGTACTATCTCAAGTCTCCAAACTTACCCCGTTCTCTCTCTAGGGTAGACTACCGTATTAAAATGAGGTTTTGTTTGCTAAAGGGAGATTACACTTGAACAGTGATACACACATTGTGTCAAGGATCTTTCTTGAATATGTAATCAAGAACAATCTGATCCTCATTCACGCCATCAGGGAGTGTGTCACACACCATGTTCTGTCCGTATTTAAACTAGTAAGATCCCCAGGGGTCTCGTCTGTTTAGATGCTATATCAAATAACGGAAGGTCAAGTAGATTAAGATAATCAACAAGGCTTTCTGAAACAAATGAAGAAGAAAAAAAGACAGACCCTTGAAGAGCAATGGGAGTCCTGATTTTCTCTCTCATCATTTATTTAAATCTTACCCAAGCCCAATTTGTCCATTATCTTGCATCTCAACTGTTCCAATCCCAATGAAACTCCAGGGAGCGAGAGAATTAGGCACTCTCAAGGACATGGTTGTCATGGAGATTGTCACGACATGATTAATTTGTCAAAAAAAAACTTAAAGATGATCTTGAGTTTGAACATTTTTTTCTAACCGTCTTCAAATTTAAAGAGATTTTGTTACCAATATGAACACTCTGCAAAACTTCATTGGATGTACTGCAGCAGTAAATCAGATCACCTTCACGTCACATTTGCATCCCATGTTAAGCGTTTCACTGACACAAACTTTTGTTCTGATGTTTCTCCATTTATGTGTTTATTTATCCCTCATGTCATCTCAATGCAGCCTAAATGGGTAAGCAAAAGTCAAAAGAGAAAAGAATGAATTTCTTCATTGCTTGCAATCATGCATGTGGCAGATGCTAATCTTTGAGATTGTAATGTTAATTTGGTGAGCGTGTGTGTGTGTGTGTGTGTTTGTGAGTGCCTGTTTGTCTCCTCTATGGCAAGGGCACTGTTACACTCTGGCTGAAGTATCACTCTGCGGTGGCCGATTGCATATTTGCATGAAATTCTCCGTTTCCGTCATGCACTTGTCCTGATTGCAGGACAGCCTCTCTTAATAGTGTGCGGATGTTTTAAATATGTCTGTCCTTAGAAATAGACACTAATTACTGAATCTTGTTTTTACATGCTATTACTGTCTAAATTGCAAATGTCTGGGCTCATTTGGTCATTTGCAAGTCAAATGGACTCTACGGGCTTTTGGGGGCAGATTGATGTAATCATTTAGGCCAAATGCTAACGAAAAAAATGAATAAAATGTTTCATTATGGCTAAAACCCTTGACACCTAGCTTCGCCCAGGCTTGTTTTCTCTTAATTAGAATTTTGCGCCTTTTTGCCTTCATGTGACCGATAGATTGGCAGCTGTTCATTCACAATTTCAAACTGTCAGTCTCTCTGTTTGACTTTATAATAAACTTTAGATTCGCTGTTAATTGATAAGAGGATTTATTGAAAAGCACAGTTGATTTGGGGAGTTTAAATACCTAAAGTGAAATCAAGCTTATGTATAAAATATCACACATATAATATGAAAGGTCACAGTGCAAGTTGCCATAAAGAGTGACCGTGTCATGATTGCAAATTTTTATTATTATTTTTTTTTTAGTTTAACCCCCTTGAAATTAAATCTAGAACTTACTGAATTAGAACTTTGATAACCCAACATTTGAGATGAACAATTATGCATTCTGCTTAATTCTTATGTCTTGGCATGCTGACTAACATAATGTTTCATGAAATATATTCAATGTCATTTTGATGTGGAGTGATTAATATGAAAAGTGCATGTTCAGTGTTTCTCTAGTAATTTTCTAGACATGTTTACTTGTCTTATTTAATTCATCTAAATTAATCTATTATTAATACTATTAATAATTTAAAGATCATTCCAGAAAAATCCTTATGTTTGGATGTCGATTTAGCAATGACAACTTGCATAACAATATAGGGCATCTTAGAATTGTGATTTTACATGCAATTGCACAGTAATGCTTATGAAATGTCAATTCTGGATTGCGTCTTTAAAGAGCATGCAGGGTATTGTAATGTCTTTAACCACATTGTCTTCTTATTTTGGTCCTTTTTTCTGTTTTGTGTACCTGCTGGATTTGTTCAGGCTCGGCTGGCATATGTTGAAGCGCAGGGTGAGCTAAAGGTGCCGTTTAAAGATGCTCTCCCAACAAGAGAGGAGCAGCTTTCAACACTGCGAAACACAGAAGAGTTTGATGTTTTGGTTGTGGGCGGCGGAGCCACGGGCTCCGGATGTGCTTTAGACGCTGTCACGCGGAGTATGTACTTTTTAAGTTTTGTGATATTTATTGATATTATTGTGCAGGTCAGTTTTGATTTGTCTCGTACATTTTTTAGTGTTCATTTAGTTTGTTTTTAATTTTCTTTCTTTTTATTCTCATTAGACGTTGTATTCATCTCTGAAGGCCATGGCAGAATGTGCCTGGGTGCAATAAACATGTTGTGATATTACAGATAGTGGAGAAAGCCATATGTAAATGACAGCAGCTCCAGTCTAAATATTTGGCACCATAAGGTCTTGAAATGCCAGTGCATTGTCTAATCCGTTCCTTACCTGTCTTTCTGCCCCCTCGTACAAGATCTGAAGACCGCCCTGGTAGAACGGAGCGATTTTTCATCAGGCACCAGCAGCAGAAGCACCAAGCTCATTCACGGCGGAGTCCGCTATCTGCAGAAAGCCATCATGAAACTAGATTATGAGCAGGTGAAGGCCCCATTTTTCCCTATTTGCCCCTAATATTTAGAAGAAGGATTGCAAGGCCGCTTATGCCACCACTGTGACATTTTGAACACATCAGACAGACAAAGAAAAGCACAAACATTTAGTAGGATACTGCAGATCTGAGGCATCAGTGCGGAGGTTGAATAGCCAAAACTTACAGTAGCTTGATCATCAACTGTTTCAATAAGTAAAGACAAAAACGATACTGTAAATTATAATCGGAAATAGCAGCACTCTAAAATCTTGAACTCAAAACGACTGCAGTCAAGATTGGTTGTTGGCCAACTTAATGTCATTTTAAAAATGCATATTTAAAATATGATTAAGTATTTAATTGGGAATAAAATGACAGTAAAATATAGGATCATATTTATATTAATTGCATATATGTGACCCTTGACCACAAAACCAGTCATAAGGGTCAATTTTTCAAAATTGAGATTTATGCATCATCTGAAAGCTGAATAAATATTTTTTTTATTGATGTATGGTTAGTTAGGATAGGACAATATTTGGCCGAGATACAACTATTTGAAAATCTGGAATCTGAGGGTGAAAAAAATCAAAATATTGAGAGAATCGCCTTTAAAGTTGTCCAAATGAAGTTCTTAGTAATGCATATTACTAATGAAAAATTACGTTTTGATATATTTACAGTAGGAAATTTACAAAATATCTTCATGGAACATGATCTTTACTTAATATCCTAATGATTTTTGGCATAAAAAAAAAATCAATCATTTTGACCCATAAAATGTATTTTTGGCTATTGCTACAAATACACCCCAGCGACTTAAGACTGGTTTTGTGGTTCAGGGTCACATATCGGTATTTGCTGTCAAAAGCCCCCAAATGAAGATAATTCAAAGACTTGAATTTTCTATGGGTTTTTAGAGTAGAGTTGTTGTTTTTTTAAATTTATGAGTAAATTGACCTCTGTGGTTAACATTGATTGAAGACATTTTCATGTTTTGTTTCAGAACATAAATTACATGCTTAACAGATTTATTTCTACTTGCTTAGTACATGATGGTGAAAGAGGCCCTTCATGAACGTGCCAATCTGCTGAACATCGCTCCTCACCTGTCTGCACCTTTACCTATAATGCTTCCTGTTTACAAGTAAGAAAACCAGTTTTATCTAATTACTACTTACTACTACTCTGTTGACTAATTTACACGTCCGACAATAAAAACACTGATCTATGAAAGGGAAAAAATATATAAAAAAGGAATGGAAATATGGGGTTTAGACAGAACAAAGTTAAAGAGACCAGAGACATACTAGATTCATAAAAGACAGGTTTTGTATTTAAATCCATTGGTAAGTTCACAGAAATGGCATTGCACCTTTCATATGGACCCCTGCAGCAGGTGGGGTTCGGATATTCTGTGGATCAATGCTGGACCTCTCGTCTCCTCAGTCTCTGCCCCTTGTCATTCTGGGTTTTTAAAGGATCTTCCTGTCTTTACCATCATCATTATTAATTACTCGTGGCATTTATGCCTTGCTCTGATATTTAAAGCAACCGGTGAAGTGTGAAAGGGTCACAGAAATGAGAAACCTCAAGATTACATCATTTGCCTGTCCGATTTTTAAAAAAACTTAAAACAAACATGTCACAAGGTGCTATATGACTTAGTGGCACTTGGACAAATCCAGTTCTGCTCATGGAGAATATATCTATTTTATTTAGTAATACACCCTGCTTAAAAAAAGCCTAAACCAACCTTACCTGGTTACTTATATAGGCTAACCAGCAAAATGCCTTTGCCAAGCCTGTGATAGGGAGAAAAGGGACAGAGATATTATTTTTCTTTAAATAAGAAAAAAATCTTGTATGTCAGTCCAAGATTTGTTATCATGAAAATATCATAACTATTTTCATTTGCGGTTTTATGTGGCAATAACTGCCATCTCATTTGTCTCTGTGACATTCCTCCATAATCTTTGTAAAACCGTCACCGGCTGTTGCGGCCGAACTCATTGTGCTCGTGTCTCTGTTGGCCTGTCTGCGCCCTGCGCCGCCCGAGGCTGCCACCAGGCAAAACTTCCATATGTTCCTGGTTAGTCTGGGTGTGCAGAATGTGTCCCCTTTATTCAAGGTCCCATCCGTGGCAGCACAAACCCCGCCCACCAATCCTGCCTTCCGGTGCTTCCTGTCAAACTACATTTGGCCTGCGTTGACACACATGGTCCCTCGCAGGGCGCCCGGGCAGCTTATATTCAGGGGGAGCGCGGCGGCTATCTGAGCAGCGATCTGTCACATCGCGTCCATCTGTGGGAGAAACAGAGGCAAAGAGACGTCTGGATGCTCTGTTCCCTGCCGTACCATGTTTACGTGCTGCCAGTGACTGCGTTAAATAGCGTCTTCATTTGCGTATGTATGTGTGTGGAGAATCGAAACCGGCGATTGTAATGACAGTTTAGAGGTTTTATTCGTTCTTCTCCCCACGTCTGTCCCCCCCCAACCCCCCATCCCTTCTTCCCCTGGGTTGTCAGCCGGCTTTTCTCTCCAATTATTCAATCTGGAACAATCACGGCCGTGACATTTCCGAATCTGACCTTCTCCGCTGGAGATCGCAGCCTGCCTGTCGCTATTTGCCTCCCTCTATTTCTCTCCCTCTCTCTCTCTTTTTCCTCTACTCGCACTCTCTCGCTTCTTCTCTTCCTGTCCCTCATCCTCCTTGAGTCCTCTCTCCCTTTCTTTCTTTCACTATCTCATCCACATGCACGGCCTCCCATCACATCCCTCCTCCACTATGATATGTCATTCATTCTTTCTGTAGGTCTTTTTTTATTAATCTAATCTGACGCTAAAACTCCCTTATCTGCGTTTTCAGTCATTTGTAATGTCGCGGTTTCTTTATTTCATTAGAATCCCGCTTGCAGCACAAAAGCCCTGCTCTTTTCACCATACCTGCGAGCTGTACTCTAATAAACATTCAAGCTCAGCCAAGCGTTTCTTGTCTACTGCTGTGGGACACAGCTTTCCGTGTGAGCTGTGATTTGTCCTCTTACATGATATTAACAATATTCCAACATGCATATGTGTGTATTATCCTTCTTTACATGGATATTTTCCCTGTATCATGATTTGAGCGCAGAGCTATGAGCACTGAGGCAAACCCAGGTTCATGGGATCTCTAACAAAGCATGCTGGTGCCTTCACTGCACATTATTCTTTGAGAAGTGTGCCCTTTAAACAGGCTTCCTGCCTGTGTTATTATTTCATTGTCTGGTAGAGTTGCCCTGAGCATGTGTTAGCATTAGACATGCTTACGTGGGTTACCTATCCCTCTGGTTCTTTAGCATCGAGAACACAGACCCAGAACACAGAGGCTTTTTTTAAAAATCTAGTGGCTCTTTAGTTGCCGTAATAGAGTGATATCGCGTTGGCTTCAAGGTTTCCTGTAATTCATGTTTCAAATGTGTCTGAAATAGTTTAAATGCCTCAAAAGGCCCTATAACAATATTGAACACCGTCATACCACTTCAAACACTGCAATCATAAAGCGAATCTTAACTGGGTGCAGTGGCCTCTGGCAAGTACAGAAAAACATTTTGTACCTACTTAACCATGTTTTGGGTATGAATTTGTACCAAGAGGTAAACTAAATCTGACGCAAACCTCCCAAAAACCTTCTTTTAGAAATGTCTTAATTTTTAAAAACTATATATAAAAAAAAGTAAAAAAAAAAAATAATTTTTAAAAACTATATATAAAAAAAAATAAAAAAAAAAAAAAAAAAGGTAAAAATGCAGAAAGTTTTCTGTAAAGGTTAGATTACTGTATTTTTAACTGTATATAAAAAATAGAAGTCTATAGAATGTCCCTGTTTATATGTATGACTGTGTGTGTGTGTGTGTGTGTGTGTGTGCGCGCGCACTGGTTTGGGTGGTTTATGAGGACAAAAAAATGTGTATAATGACATGGGTATGACACAGGTATTACAATATGAAAGTGGTTTATGAGGACACTACCTGTGTCCCCGTAATTCAAAAGGCTTAAAAAACATACTAAGTGGTGTGTTTTTTTTATCTAAAACTGCACACATTTCCTGTGAGGGGTAGGTTTAGGTGTAGGGTGATAGAAAATAAAGTTTGTACAGTATAAAAACCATAACACCTATGGAGAGTTCCCGTAAACCACCAATACTAACATGTGTTTGTGTGTGTGTGTGTGTGTGTGTGAGTGAAGCTACTGTATAGTTTCAAGAAGAAAAAAAATTAGCTAAAGTTAAGAGGTTAATTAATTCTAACAAAAACATTTTTAGAGATTCTAGTTCTGTGGGGAATGTGGTTTATTATGTGGTTTACATAATACACTGTAAATGTTTTTTTTGTTGTATTCTAAAAATGCACAAAAAAAAAGCAAGCACTTATACATAGCTTTATTTACAAATATTTCTACGGTACGTCTCATTTATGAACAATGTTTGTTTTTTTGTATATGAGTATTGTGACACATTCTGCTCCGACTCTTTTCAGGACAACACAATGATGCCCGGATGAACCTGGCCATCACTCTTACAGCGGCCCGCCATGGTGCTGCTATTGCCAACTACACAGAGGTGGTTCATCTGCTAAAGAAACCAGACCCAAAAACAGGCCAAGAGAAAGTTTGTGGAGCCCACTGCCGAGACATAATCACAGGTGAGATATGCCCAGACCGAAAACTAAATTAACTGTTTTAGTTATTTCGCTTATGAAATGACAGCTTACACAGAAGTACGCAGCTTTCTGTTGGTCAACGCAGTGGATCTGTGTGATCAACTTAAATTGTGAAATGTATGCATGGAAATCTTTCGCCCTTGTACGAAATTCTGATTGCGTGGATTTCCATTGAAATAACCAGATTTTGCGAACAAAAATTTGCAGAACAATGGTAAATGTGACTGCACCTTAAGACATGAGATGAGATCTTAATATAAAGTCTATGTAAAGACTATTTCTTGAATCTTTGCTTTCTTTTAAAGTTTCATTTCCCCACAACCCAGCAACTAATCACCTTTCAGTAAGCCCTTTAAATTTTCTGCTTAGAATCCTTTTATGAAGAGATTTGTCTTCCATCCTCAGCAAATAACCCCAGTCAGCTGCGTTGAGTTAGTCTAACACCTCACACTGCCGTTCACAGGGCAGGAGTTTGACATTCGTGCCAAATGTGTCATTAACGCTACCGGCCCCTTCACTGACTCACTGCGCAAAATGGACAGCCAGAAAACTGCCAACATCTGCCAGCCTAGTGCAGGAGTGCACATTGTAATCCCTGGATATTACAGGTACTTACCTGAATCCTGCAATCATATTGTACCTTTTTTTCCTCAAGTGTAATTTTATGGTTTTAACAGTGCATAGAGAGATTACATACATCTGTACTCTTCCTACCAATTATAGCCCAGACAACATGGGGCTGTTAGACCCTGCCACCAGTGATGGCCGTGTCATATTCTTCCTGCCCTGGGAGAAGATGACTATCGCCGGCACGACAGATACACCCACTGAAGTCACCGCCCATCCAATCCCTGTGGAAGATGACATCAACTTTATCCTGAGCGAAGTACGAAATTACCTCAGCCCTGACGTAGAAGGTAATATTACCACATCCATGCGTTTTCTTTTGAATGGTTTTTGAATGTTATATGTTGCTACACTTTGAGCAACGGGAAAACTGAAAATCTTTTTTAAAAAGCAATAGTGCACGTTGATTCTACACCCCTAGAGTCCTGGTTCACTTGGTGCCCTAGGCGAAATAAGATCTTTTTTTAAAGACAGATTCTTCTTAATGATTTCAGTTCCATTAATTCTTTTAGAACTTGAAAGATCTTTTAATGTTTTTGAAAGAAGTCTCTTATGCTTACCAAGGCTGGGTGATTCATAAAATGCAAGTCAACAGCTACCGTCACTTTGAGAGTCAAAAAAGCATATCAGGCAACACAGAATTAATACCCGTGACTTCTAGCAATATATTGCGATCTTATGAAGCAAAACAATCGGTCTGTGCAAGAAACTGAATGTTATTTATAACATAATGTGCCTGTATTACCATTAGAGGTGGAAATAATTGCCATTAAGTCTCTATTATACTGGTTGCGGTGTATTGTTTTCAATAGGACTCATTCCTTCATTCAGGAGTTGTTTGAATTACACTGGTTGCACTGTATAGTTCTTTCCTGTGGTGTCACTAGGGATTCTGGGATCCCCCTTGGTTGACTCTTGGTTATAACTCTGTTTCACCATTACCCCTGTCTGACGCTCCTGGTTCTTGCTGTACAGTAGATTCAGTAGCGCTGTTGTGGTGCCACTTAATAGAGAAGCAGGAAACGCAGGAAATGCTTCCAGAGTACTGTATTACTGTTCTGTTCACAATGGCAGAAGAACATATGTGCAGGAACAGTTAATGGTAATCAATTTTTTTTTAATTTTTTGTATGGAAAAGAGCATTGACATTTTAATAATACATTTTTTGTTTAATGGGGAAAAGTCATACCTGTTTTTCTCAAAATGAAGATGGCTAGATTAAGATTTTTTTTAAGTAAAGAGTTTGCATAAAGTGTGACTCAACTGAACCGACCAAATTTATATACAGTATGCCTTGGTTTAAAAAAAAAAAAGTTTTTTTTAATGTTTTTGAAAGAAGTCTCTTATGATGACCAGTGCTGCATTTATTTGATATAATAAAATAAATGTAAAATCTTTAATATTGTAAAATATTATTACAATTGAAAATAACCATTTTATGTATTTCATGCATTTTAATATATTTTATAATATAAATTATTGCCATGATGGCAAAGCTGAATTTTCAGCAGCCATTACTCCAGTTTTCAATGTCACATGGTCCTTCAGAAATCATTCTAATATGCTAAATTAGTGATAAAAAACATTTCTTATTATTATCAGTGTTGAAAACAGTGATGCTGCTTGATATTTTTGTAAAAAAAAAACATGATGCATTTTTCATAATTCTTTCATGAATAGAAAGTTCAAAAGAACAGCATTTATTTAGAATACAATTTTTGCGTAACAATGTAAAAGTCTTTACTGTCACAAAAAATGTTACTGACCTTAAACTTTAGAATGGTATGAATGGTTGGTTTCGGCCACAGTGTTTTAGACAAACATTTACTCAATAGTGCAACTTAAATATGAAAGATGCAAAGAACTATTTTGTAAGTTGCATAAAAAATCCACTGGACTAAAAAATCTGAAGAGGCCTCTACATACTGCATGCATGTTAATGAACAAACAGACAGCACTGTAGACAAAATGGCTTGTATTGGTTGTGTTGAGTCTAGTAACTGCTAGTTGGGACTGATAACTATTCCAAGCATCTTCCTATTCCAAGCGGAGGTATTGAATTTTGAGCGCAGCCCTCTAATTGTTCAAAGCACCGTGTATGCGGGCTTGATTGCTTGATTGATTAGCTTCATAACTAATTTTTCCTCACAAAAAATGCTTCCTTCTTTCTCTGATTGTTGGGCAAGTCGTTAAGAGTTTATTGAATCTCGTTATCTCATTCAACGCTGCATGTGTCTTTCTGTAGAAAGTCATCCAGCTGTCTATTATTAACATAAACCACAATGTGACGGCTGCCGTGTGTCTGGGTGTCTTCTGCTTTGTTCCGGGCATGAATGAGCAACCAAACGACTCTGTTGACCTGGGAGGGCTGTATGAGAGTGTGAATAACGCAGATCATGGAGAATGAGGATGGATTGAGTGACGGAGGAATGACACCGAGACCTTGCCTAGATGGAGGGTTGAGGCTAGACTGGACTCGGCTCTAGTGAAGGCAGCTAAAGGGATTTGGCTGTGGGAGATTTGTCACAATGACAATGTAGGGGCAAGATCTTGTTGTTTGTCCCTCAAGTAGAGATATTGTGTGAGAGAGAAAGAAGGATGATTGCATGAGATGAACAGAGAGATTTGAAAAATCTGGACTTTCTTATTTTTTTCTCATTCAGAATGTTTTTACATTGGTCCTAATTTGATCAATCACCTGTTTAAAGGAGGGATGAAATGCCAATATAGATTTTTTTTTGTTGATTTTTAATAATTGTTTGATGTTATTGATTACTGATATAATGGCTGATATACTGTAACTCTATAAAATTGTAACATTTAAACACTCACACTAAAGCTCCAATCTAGAATTTTAAAAAGTGAAATCATGCATTAAAATTCATTATATTGTCCTATAAAAAGAAAGAACAATAGTTGGTATCAGTGAATTGTTATCTAAATAATGCCACTGAAATGTAAAGCCAGCTGCATATTCTCATGTGTGTATGCGTACAAAGACAATATGTTATTTCATAAATTAAATAGTTGTTTTTTATTTGTCATTATACTATAAATATAAAACAAAAAGACTAAAATATCTGAAAATATATATTTTTTCGTAACAAGTGAATAGCATCATTTTTCAGCCCATTATTTAAAGTGTGCTATGTTTTCAGTTCAGTTTAAATTTATTTGCATAGACGTTTGTTGATAAATGTTATTCAAAGCAGCTTTACAGGAAATGAGTCATAGTGTGCAAGCTGAAGGCGACAGTGGAAAAAAAAACTCCCTCGAAAGATACCAACAGACTATTCTTAAATGTGTGTACAGTATATTGAATGGAAAGAGATATGATTTGCACACCTGTTTATTTATTTATTTATTTTTACTTTTAAATATTTTTATCTCAAATTCTTCCATAGCTGTCCCAGGAAATTCACAGAATGTTAAAATCTATAAAATCTTTCCTGCAAATATCCATATATATATATATATATATATATATATATATAAATTGGTAAGTGCTGAAGGGTATCTCATTCATGTCAGAGTTTTTGTCCTGAGCAGCTGCGATGAACTATATTACATTTAGTCAGTCGCTTAGCTTAATTTAATTAACTTTAATATTGATTCGTAAGGTGGGAAGCCCCACCCACACCGAAAAATCACTGGGACCTCTCCTCATGTATATTGATCATCAGACATGAATGAAGAAAGAAATATTTTTATGCAAAAATAAAAATTATTATCTTCCATTCTCAGCCTAATTAACCAATGACGGTAGTTTAAAAAATTGGCCTATACTGATATGGTTGCGGATATATTGCGAATGCCTCGGTATGGTGATTGTGATTCTTTGAGAACTTCGAGTGCGTTCTACAGCTTGGAAATGGACTGAATACTTCCCTTGAGAATTTGATTACTTGAATGCATTCGACAGCCCAGCGGTCTATTGCTGAGGTTCATTTAGACTCAAGGTGTGTGTGTGTGTGTGTGTGTTATCGGTCTCCCCAGTCTGCTGTCTGCTGAGCTCCCTAGCCTTGTCATAAATGTTTCAGAGATGCCCTTTGATAATGAGAGTGCTGTCTCTGTTTTCCCCCCCATTCAGAAATATCAACCTGCATATTACAGTGGCATGTGTACCGCAGATCGATACACAACTCCCTCTTAATAATTAATGTTTGAGATGTCACCACAATAGGGAAATTGACTCTGGAATCGTACATGATGTTCTAGTAACAGTTTGTTGGTTTAACAAAGTAATAAAGCAATTCCAGTTTTTATGGACAGTCTCGCGTCCCATGTTTCCCTATGGTCATTTGCCAAACAAAATAGCTTTTAATGCAGACATCACTGTCATTTTCATATATAAACAGTTGTGGGTGTAACTGTAGACAGGACACTGACTGCATAAATACAATAGTGTAGCCTATTGTAGTCCTGTCAATCAGATACTCGACACACACACACTTCAGCTGTCAGAGATTGTCAGCGTCTCTGGTTTCTTTGGTTCTCAGTGCGGCGAGGGGATGTCCTGGCGGCCTGGAGTGGTATTCGTCCGCTGGTCACCGACCCCAACTCCAAAAACACACAGTCCATCTGTCGTAACCACATCATCAACATCAGCGACAGCGGACTCGTCACCATTGCTGGTCAGTGCCATTTTTTTTTTTCTTTCGTTAAGTGGTTTAATTGGATTTGTACAGTGTGAAAAAGTTTGTAATTATTGTAAAAAAAAATAAATAATAATAATTACATTTGTAGTAATAATAATCATAATAATAATTATAATTCTTATATTGTAGTCATATTGATTGAGATATAATATATATGAAAGCAAATTTTTTGGCCTTATTGTGCAGCCCGGCTTCTTATTATCAATGTTGAAAACAATTGTTCTGCTTAATATTTTTGTGTTCATTCATTAAACGTATATATTAATATTAAACGTTCAAAGCACAGTGTTTATTTAATGTAGTATTTTTGCGTCCCTTAATGCATCCTTGCTTAATAAGAATATTCATTTCTTAAAAAAACAACATCAAAAAATCATACTAACCCGGTAATTATTAACTTATTAACTTATAAACATATAATTATAATTTTTTAAAAATTATATTAATAATTAAAGACAAAAATTATAATAAAACAAAATAAGTAAAAAATATGAAAACATTAAATCTTACTTAAAAATACAATCATATACACAGTTTTTTTTCCTTTTAAATGAGGAATTGGGTTACTGATAATTGTTACACTAAGGATGTTTAAAGGTTTCACAGCACTCTGTCTTCTGTAGGTGGGAAGTGGACAACCTATCGTTCTATGGCTGAGGAGACCCTTGACGCAGCCATAAAGGCTCATAAGCTCTCAGCTGGTCCCAGCAGGACTGTCGGTCTGATGCTGGATGGTGGGAAGGACTGGACCCCCACCCTGTACATTCGTTTGGTTCAAGACTACGGCTTGGAAAACGAGGTGGGTTTTGAAGCCCAACTACTTAGAATTCTGCCAGTCAGAGCTCTTTGGAGCAGGTTCAGCTGCTCCATAACGCTTCAGTCCCCCATGATTCTGTGGGGGAGAGAAAGTCTGGCAAACCCTTGTTTGGAAGCGTGAGAGCTTGATGGAGCCGTAGCGCTACCATGGATGTTGTTTTGCCAGCATAGTTAAAAAGGTCAGCATGCAGATATTTTTGACAGCACTTGACCTTTGGTGAGAGATATAAAAGAAGAGCAAAGTAAACGGGGCCGTTTTATTTGCCTGAACTATTCATAAGCTAGTAAAGAAAGCATCTCTACAGCCTAAGCGAATGTTTAAAATCTAGCTTTGGTTACAGTGGGTTTCCTGTATAAGGAAAGAAATTTAAATCATGTTAAATCATCTATTTAATAATGGTTACAGCCGTAAGGAATAACATTTTTATTTTCTGAACCCACAGGTTGCTCAGCACCTGGCAGCAACCTACGGAGGAAGATTTACATATTACAGTACTTTAGAATACGGACTGACAGTGTTGTGTGTTGTGTGTTGTGTGCGTGTGCATATGCATGTGATTATTTAATTAAAATGAAAGCAGAATACACTTTAAATTCACATTTAGTATACATATTAATTCAAATCACAATTCAAATGTATTCAAACATTTTGTTGGCAATACTTGATTTATTGAATTTATTGATTGTGCAAACCTGCTACCCTTTACCTGAACACGGCTATTTTTGACTGATCTAAAGCTAAAGGTCTCAGTGAGGTTAATTTAGGTAACAGCTAATAATAGGCCTCAGCTATTGTTAGTGTGACTCTCTTAAATAGTTTTTTTAACAAGGAGTCTCCACTTCAGGATAAGATCACAATTCAATTGTGCAATGAACGCCCAGCACAACACCTCTTGATGACTATGGCTATTACGTCTGTGCGCGCACGAGTGTTTGAAAGTGTGTGTGTAGTGCGTTTGTAAGAGGGTGATAGAGTTACTCCAGCTTTTGCACGTTGGTTGTTGGTTTCCTGTCTGATAAACAGAAGCACTAATAATAGCACATATCACTGTGCAGCTTTGATACTGTTCAGTTCCCATGAGTTGAGAACTCAGATCTGCTCACAATGCAGGTGCACCACACCCACCACACACATGCACGGACACAGACACAATGCTCTGCTGGGAGCCTTGATCCAGTGCAGGTATATCACAGCTCTCTGCAAGGCAAGCCAGAATTCTCATGTTGCTGTATTTCAGCTGCATGAAACACCTTTTGAACTTTGGCTGAATTTGAATCCTTTTTACTGCCTCAAACACTCTCATTCTAATGTGAAAATATATATATATATATCAGTATCCACTGGTAGCTATTACTGGTATTTTCTAATAAAACATGCTCCAATGATCTTTGCTTTATTTACAACTTAAAAAGAAAAATGTTGAAAATATTTAGTTTAATTAGCTTTTTATCAGTCTGTTGAGTAGAAATGGAAAATAAATAAATACATAAATAACCCCCTGAGGGGAAAAAAACATAATTTACTTTTATATGACTGTATTTCACATTCTATCTGACCTTTAAAATTACATTTATTTTAATTAATTAATTAATTAATCAATCAATCAAATAATGTATTTTATTGCTGTGCCTTTAAGTCTTCTATGTAAATGCCTTCTTCAGACATGAAATGAAACAACACAAACCCATATTTTACAGTTTAAAATATTTAGACTTATAATGAGGCATTTGGCAGAATGCTGAGTAAAACATAGAAAAAAAAATATATACAGTATATATATTTTTTTTAAAAGGGTTGGCTTTTCAGGAAATAAATCCTGTAGTTTACTTTTATATGACCGTATTTCACCTTCTATCTGACCCTTAAAATTAGATCGTTTTATTTATTTATTGCTTGAGGACTTTTTTGTAAATGCCTTAAAAAAAAAAACGAAAAACATCAATTTGATACAAATTCTTTTTTTTACAGTTGAATGTGAATATATGTGGCAGCCTAGTTAGAAGAATTAGAAAAAAGAAAATAAAGTTTTTTTCTTCAGGATAAAATACCTGTAATTTATCTTTATTTGACCATATTTCACCATCTATCTGACCAGTATTTATTTATATATTTATTTCTGTGCCATAGGGCTGTCAAATTTTTTTTCGAATTTCGAATATTCGTCGAATTTAAAATAAAAATCCACATTCGGATGCAAAAACGTTGCATTCGAATTTTAGGTGTGCGTGTGCGTCAGGTAGCCTTATCAGTGGCGCACGAAATGCGATGACGATGTAAGTGTCGTTGCATTATAATGTTTTTGTTAGTCTATCCAGTTGAACCCACTAGATGCGGCGCTGCTACGTTGATCATTTAAAATATTGCGGGAAAATAGAACATCAATGCGGAGATGATGTTGTTTACGTCAAAACCGAAACCAAACCGTTCACACAGAACGCATATTTATAAAATTTTCTAGAGGGACATCTATCACTGTTGCACTCGCGTCTCGCACAAGAGAGCCACATGTTTAGAAAGCTATGTAAAATTATTGTGTAAGTTCAACTTTTTAAAAACATGTTTCAAGACTTTATGGCGGGGTTTCCCCGTCCCACTGCATCTCATGTTTTTAAATGAAGAATGTACTCTTTGTGATTTGGTTTTCAGTCCTTTGTATTAAACTATACATACATGCGTGATTCTGTTTTGTTTCTAATTGTTTAAGCAATTTTAATTATATAAGGTTTATAAACCTTATTTTAAACATTGTGCACTTTTTTCAAAGATAATCGTGTTATTTTATTATGCTTTGAAGAAACGTAATAATATTTTGTTCGATGCGCCCCCTTTTGGCCTCAGGAGAGAAGCCAAAAGCTTTTTCTCCCCTAACTGAAATTATGCCTTTTAAATCCGAATATAATTAGAATATTGATAATATTTAAGTACAAAATTCGAATTTAGTTTTTCAGCCATTTTAATAGCCCTACTGTGCCATGAAGACTTCTATGTAAATGCCTTCTTCATACAAGAAATGTGAAACAACACTTTTACACAAACTGTTGGGTCCAATATATCTTTTAACTTGCCCATCCTTCAGTAACACCCAATTTGCAAAGCATGCATTATACTGTAATAGGTTTACAAAATAATCTGTGCTGAAATGTGCTGCTGTTATGATCAGAAAAAAAAAATATTTGATCAAAAATACATTTTATTCACTTGTTTCTAACCTTTGGAAAGTTACTCAGTCTGTTTTTGTTTTTTTGTGTCTGTAGGAAGAGCTGGAGGCAGCAAAGAAGTTCCTGCACCTGGAGATGGGTTATAAAGCTCGCTCTGAGCAGCTCAGCAAGACAACAGAGATCTCACTCACTGCCCAAGAGATAGCGAGGTATAGGATGAGTGTGTGAGTTTAAGTGTATACAAGATCCTATAGCTCTGACTCTTCTAATATTGTCATTATTATGATTGACAGGTATAAGAAGCGCTTTTACAAATTTGATAAGGAGAGTAGAGGCTTTATCACAACAGTGGATGTCCAGCAAGTGCTAGAGGTGTGTTATAATCTCTCATACAGTTACAGTCTCTTACAATTACAACTGAGCTTCCTTAATATTTTAGATTGCAAAAATATACTGTTATACTATTTGTTCTTAGCAGCCATTACTTTTTCCTGGAGTCCATAATGTTAGTTAAGATTTCTTGCACTAACAACATCATGTAAAATGTCTTACATGTAATTCATCAGGTTAGGCGAAGTTGGCATTGATATAAAGAGATGAGGGGGCTTTTTATGTATGTTAATTCATTTTCATTACTTTTGGATTGCCACAAGGTACGCGATTAAACTGCAAGATGACCTGTACTTAAAGTTCACCCAAAAATGCTGTCATTGTTCACTCACTCTCATGTTATTCCAAACCTGTATGAGCTTCTTTCTTCTGCTGAACCCAAAATATGATATTTTGAAGAATGTCTATGGTATAGGGAATACTATGGAAGTCAGTGGCTACTGTCAACTGTTTGGTTACCAACATTCTTTAAAACAATCGTCATTTGTCAGACAATCATAATATTAAAGGGCCAGTTCACCCAAAAATTTAAATTAGCCTGTGTTTAACTCAACCTCGAGGCATCCTAGGTGTATATGACGTTCTTCTTTCAAACGAATCCAGTTCGAGTTATATTAAAAATTGTCCCGGCTATTCCAAGCTCTATCATTGCAGTCAGCGGGTGTTGCAGTTGAACAGTCCACAAGTCGTCAAATAAAGCGCGCGCATCCATAATAAAACGTGCCTCACACGGCTCCGGGGGTGAATAAAGGCCTCCTGTAGCGAATCCATGTGTTTTTGTAAGATAAATATCCATATTTCAAACTTAATAAACACTTTTCTCTCACTTCCGTTATCTGTCATACGCGGAAGCTGTTCCGACGGATGACGTAGTACGTCGGCATTGCGTGATTAGTGACGAATGCGGAGAGAGAACAAAACAAAACGCAGGTCACGAATTAGAAGTATAAACCGAGGATTTGTGAAGAAAAATGTCGGAGGATTTCGATATAAACCAAGAGGAGACTGTTTTTCCTTTGCTAAAGTAAGGAGACTTTGCTTCCTTTGCTCCTATAAACAAACTGGCGAGACTAGCATATCTCAGAGGCGCACGCGCTGCGCATAAGTCCTGCTTAGGGCTGTGAATCTTTGGGTAGACAGCAAATCGATTCGATTCACAATTCATAGGTTTTCGAATCGAATAAATTTTATTCGATTAACGGTTCGATTCTGCATTCTTTAAGTGCATTCACAGGATTATTTAAATGCTTCCCCTAAATTCTTTAAATGCTTAGTCAGGGGGCAAATTACACGGCAGCCTTTATGGTTGGAGAACAATAGGTTACAGAAAAAAACACTTTTGTCCATTGTTAGATGCTAGTTTAATGATGCTATGGCATGACATGGCATATGTAGAAATTTATGTAAGCCAAGATTTTAAAAAAGAGCTTTAAAAGTATTATGTATAGGCTAACATTTCGTCACACCAGGGGTGTAGCTATCATTTCAGAAGTGACAGAAATGTCAAATACAAGGAATTATTTTTTTATATCTTACTTTGACTTTGCTATAAGAAATTAAATACACTGCTGGACAATAATCAAACATTTGTAATCTATAATTTTTTCCTAATGGCGATTTTATGATCGTTTTATATACTACAAACAATTATTCAAATTTTCTGCACAGAATCAGGTAGAAAATATACTTTATAGTTTCTGTACTGTAATAAATGATATGTCCATTAGCACTGCATCATTCATAAATTGTATTTATTTGTTGTGTTTACTGTCTTAACGTTTCATCAGTGCATTCTGCTTTTTATTCAGTTTAGCTGCAAATATAGCCTGGCACGTCTTAAGTTCTATGGACGCGAGATCACTTCTCTTTCAGTGCGAAAACTTCTTTATCTAATTTTCATAAAATAAAATGCTATAGTATTGAACTTTTCCTCTCCATCGGCGAATGATGATTCTGAAAGAAAAGGACCCCGATGTCTGTTTGCTATAGCAATGAACGCTACTTTCATGCATCTGATTATCAGACAAACCTTGCGCTCTTATTTCAAGGTTGTTGTTAATGCTGTGGTTATTTTAAATTTTCAGTTTTCTTCGTACATTCAGATTAACGACACTTTAGACACTTACATTTTTGTTCCGTCCATGCAATAAATGCGCAGCCTTCGACTACTCAGGTAATGTCGTCGGTATGACAGAAAGCCATTGAAAAACTACAGAAAAGCAAAACTACTTCACTTTAGCATTACTGGCCACGAGTACTAAGGAGAGATCACACATCAGCTGCTCAAAAAATGTGTCAGTGAGACGAACGGAGCACGAGAGCAATCTTGTGACAGTCACAGGCATTAAATAGTGGAGCACGTGAAGGAGAGATGCGAGGGCACGAACATTGTTCAAGGTCTCCATTAATTTGTGCTTGTAGTAATTTAATGTGTATATATTTTGAAAACACTGAATCGCTATAGAAATCGCGATTCATTCGATTCTTAGCATTTTAAATCGATTAAAATCCGAAATCGACGATTCACAATTCAAAATCCATGTTTCAAGATCGACGCATTGCATCGTCAGGGTTTGTAATCGATGCATCGAGAAAACGAGTGAATCGTTACACCCCTGCGTCATCCGCTGGAACAGTATGACAGATAACAGAAGTGAGAGAAAAGTGTTTATTACTTTTGAAATATGGATATTTTTCTTACAAAAATGCATGGATTCACTACAGGAGGCCTTTATTCACCCCCCGGAGCCGTGTGAGGCATGTTTTATTATGGATGTGCGCACTTTATTTGACGACTTGTGGACTGTTCAACTGCAACACCCGCTGACTGCAACGATAGAGCTTGGAATAGCCAGGACAAGTTTTAATATAACTCCAACTGGATTCGTCTGAAAGAAGAAAGTCATGTACACCTAGGATGCCACGAGGGTGAGTAAAACACAGGCTAATTTTCTTTTTTGGGTGAACTAACCCTTTAAAAATGGTTTTAAATATAAAAAAAAATACAACTGTATAGGTGAAAGCATTCTGGGGTGCTAAAAAATGGTTTGACCACAATTTGTTTTCAATGTGAGTGATGGGCAGAACAGATGGCAGCAGTTTCACGAGACTAAAGTATGCGTTTGTGTTTATCTTTATTACCAAAGAATAAAATTTAAATAATTCCCTTCGTGAATTGCTTATTAGCTGTCATTCTCTCAGCTCTCATTGTCTTTGGTTTATATGCAGTCCTTAACATTTTCGTCAAGCCTCAGTCTAATGTCTCTTAGACACTGATTCTGTCGCTGATTTGTGTTCTTTCAGAAACTCAGCATTCAAATTGATGAGAATGCCCTCCATGAGATCCTCAATGAGGTGGACCTCAACAAAAACGGACAGGTGGAACTGGATGAGTTCTTACAGGTATGAACCCTTAGAACCTGTAAAAATAGCTATTTATAGGCTACAGGTTGTCTTGGTGTCACTCTGGTTTTCAGGCAGGATTTGTAGTTGTAGGTGTGAAAACCTCTAAATTAAAAGTGCTTGTTATCTTCATGTCAGTATATCCATGTTTTGTCATAAGCTGACTAGTTCACAGTGATTAATCGCTCTGAAATGTCATACCTACGTCAGAATGAGTATAAAGTAGATCTGGTGTTTCGGTTAATTAATAATGAGCAGCACTTTTTCTGTACTTTTTACTATAATGAAGCATGAACTAGATATATACCATATATGGGTCAGGAGAAAGGTGTTAAAAGTAATAACGTTTCTGGGGCTTGAACCACTAACCTTTAAATTACTAGCCCAGGCTTTAACCAAAGTCAGTTTAGGTCAGGTCGCTCACTTGAGGCCATATTGGTAATGTCTTTGGACAGCTAGTTCCAGTCATGTAAGTACAGCAAAGCAGTGGATCAAGATTACATTTAATGAAAAAGTTTGGGCCCATTTTTATTTATTTTTTTTGAAAGAAAGAAAATTGATCAAAAGTGACAGTAAAGATATAATACTGTTCTTTTGAACTTTCTGTTCATCAAAGAATAGCATCAAATCAGCATATTAGAATGATTTCTAAAAGGACCATATGACACTAAAGACTGTAGTAGGACTAATGTCTAATGAAAATTCAGCTTTACCACCATAGAAATAAATTGCATTTTAAAATATAAATGCAAGAGATATGATTTAAGCTTAAGAGTCGCCTCTTAATCTTAAATCATACAAAGTAATGTGGCTGTAACCATTAAGCTAGGTAGTGATTATGCATATGTTTTGCTCTCTGATTGGTTCAGCTCATGAGTGCGGTCCAGAGAGGCCAAATCTCTGACAGTCGTCTGGCTATCCTGATGAAGACGGCCGAGGAGGGGTTGGATCTGAGAGGACCTGTCTCGGTTGACCGCAGCGGAGGCGGTGTTTGAATCCCAACTACAAACCAAAACATTCACCAGACAACGGCTCCCACCACAAAGTTGAATAAACACCAAAAAGCGCTGTGCCTACGCTGGTCAGATCGCAAGCACATCCTCTCGAGTCATTAACTCACCCAACCAGCTGGCTGCCTTTGACTACAATCTTTTTTTTTTTTTTTTTTACTTTTGTTTTAGCATGCTTGTTTGCATTTATTTTAATGAAAAAAAAATATTAGAGCAGAATATATTCTTTAAAAATATTTCAAAGCATATTCTAGAATCTTTATTTTTATCTAAAGCATGCAGTGCCATGTTGTGTGACCTGGTAAGGATGAATAGATGATCTCTTTAATGTTTCTCTGAACAGCTTTATCCAGTGAGCTTTCTGTTGTGCCATTTTATTAATGCAGATTATTTGCTACTGAACACTGAGGTGAGATTTAAGGGCTCCTGGTGTCTTCTGAGGTAAATAATGCACTATATGTGAATTTCGCAGTTTTACACTGCATACTGCTTAATTATTACTGTTCTGAACTACAGTAATGAAATCTGTTTTTTGTTGTTGTTGTTGTAGTAGTATTTTAATAATTTCAAATTTTTTATTTTCTGAAAAAAGTATTTATTCAAAATCTATAATTTCCATCATACTTTCGATAAATCCTGTCTTGTTTTTAATTCATGTGATTAAGTATACAATTGTATTACTGTATACAGATCCGTTATTTTAATTTGTCTTAAACGAGTTGTGTACAGTGTTACTTTTGCATTGGCTCTGGTTCAACATGAGGGTTTTGCAAATTATAATGAAATGTAAGGGCTCTTGTTTGAATGTTGAACATTTTATCCCTTATTCAAATTCATGAACAATTGGAACTCCACTTCAGTAGGTTTCCTATAAATTCTTGCCTGTAAAGGTAATTGATTATCCATTTGTCATGAAATAATAAGGGAATATTATAACTGTAAATTTTATGTAGAGCATAGCAGGGAATGTACTTAATGTGCCTTGCTTCTTAAAGGGATAGTTCACCCCAAAATTTACTCACCCTCGTGTAGTTCCAAACCTTCTATGACTTCCTTTCTTCTGCAGATCGTAAAAGAAGATATTTTAAACTAATGATATTTTAACTAGTTTTGACTTCCATCGTATGGAAAACTGAAAAGAAACACTGAAATATTTCTTAAAATGTCTTCTTTTATGTTCTACAGAAGAAATAAAGTCGTACAGGTTTGGAACAACATGGTAAATAACACCGTTTTCATCTTTGGGTGAACTTAAACTTTAAAAAGACACTTAATGAACTTTGCATGTCCAAACGCACAGTTTGACACACACTAAGAGTGTAATCTTTTACTTGACTACATATTTTTGCGGTTTAACATGCTTATGTATTTTTATATTCATACTTTCAGCAGACGGAAACTGCTTTTAAGTTGGATGCTTTAACCTTAATGATATAAGGGAAATGTGTTTTGTACAATGAGATTGCTCAGAATTTATAATCCGTTTTGGTTGGTTATTCTCATGTAATGAACTTGTTAGGCACATCATGATATATTTGGGTTTTTTTAAGCTAAAAAAGACCATAGAGATTGTCATAGATCTTAAGAGGATCAGTGTTGTTTGACGGGTTTGAAAATGGGGAACTGTTAAGAGAGGAAGTGTTGGCTTTTTTCACATAAGAGCAGAAGCAATTAAACGAATTATTGTTTGTCCCGACAGGATGTAATTTCAGCCTGATCCTGATTGAAAAAAATTCCTATTGTTTGAAAAAAATGTATAGTAAATCAATCTGCAAAGCCTGAGAAACACAATTCTGTAATTAAATATGTCTGGTTGCCATCTGCATTGTTTGGACGTGCCTTTATTTTGTGAGTGACTGTCATTATGCTCAATGACTTCATATTTCTCACATAACTTTTGCGCTAGTTGAAGCTTGTGATGTCTCCTACCAACATTCTTCAAAATATCTTCTCATGTGCATACAGGTTTGGAACGATATGAGGGTGAGTAATTGAGTAATAGATGGGCCACAGTTAAACTAAAGGCTGAAGGCTAAACTACAGGCTTCATAATATAATAACATTAAAGGAATAGTTCAAATATTAATATCTGCTGAAAACTGACTTAACGTCAGGCCATCCAAGATCAGAACAGATTTGGAGAACTTTTGCATTACATCGCTTGCTCACCAATGGATCATCTGCTGTGAACGAGTCCATAATCCACAATAACACTTCCTCCAGTAAAAAAGTCCATCTCCTGTTGTCCTCTCACATCAAAATACACTGGCATTTGTTTAGGACTAATTTTGGACTGTTTTTGCTTATAAACAATGCTTGTTCTGTGCATATTTCTCTCCTGATTCAGGTGAGACAACTTTTTTACTGGAGAAAGCAATATTATAGAGGACTCGTATTTTAGCTGGAAGCCACGGTTTGAAGTTAAAAACGTCTTTATGAATTTGTTTAATACAAACACACAGCTCTTTACTTCAGAAGATGTTAATTGATGGACTGGAGTTGTGTGGATTGCTCGCGGATTACTGTGATGTTTTTATAAGCCGTTTGGACTCTCAGTCTGACGGCACCCATTCACTGCCATTCACCATTGGTGAGCAAGTCATGTAATGCTAAGTTTCTCCAAATCTGTTCCGATGATGAAAAAAGTTTTTTTCTCTCTCCATTTCTGTCACTGATTGAGTTTTGGTTTCTTGCCACTGTCGCCGTTGACTTGCTTAGCTGGGGACACAATTTCTGGCAACAATTTCTGTTGACTTTACTGCACAGACACTGTTGAAAGAGAACTGAACTGAGCTGCAGGATGACATTACTGAATCAACAATGAACTGACTTTTAACTGATAAACTTACTGTTTTCTATTGTCCTCTTGCATTAACAGCACATGTTTTTCCCGTTTTTCACTGAGCTGCAGGATGACATTACTGAATCAACAATGAACTGACTTTTAACTGATAAACTGACTGTTTTCTATTGTCCTCTTGCATTAACAGCACATGTTTTCCCCGTTGAACACTGTAAAGCTGCTTTGATACTAGGGCTGGGTAATAAATATTGATATCTCGATATTAATCGATTCTCATTTGTACTAAACATATCGATTCCTAAATCCCAAGAATCGATTGGTCTAGCCTGTTTTATTTAAACAATAAATGCCATTTTGGCGCTGTGAGCTAATGTGGAGTGACAGATCGCTGTAGCGCCTCAGTTCAACAGAACGAGGCGCAGGTGAACTAATCATCAAAATAAACATGACTAAACATACGAAGGTAAGTTAAAAGAAAGAGTACAACTTTACAATCCGTATCCTGTCTCATGTAATCGCTCAATCTGTGTTTCAGCCACGCATAACGGCTTGTAAACAATATGTCACATAGGTAATGTCACATTTACCTTAGAAAAAAACATATTCGGTGACCATAAACTCATTAGTCGGATAGAAAAATAAACTGTAGAGAGAAGCGTTTTGCTTAATATATGCACCATATAACATATTCATTATAATTTTTACTGTTCTTCAATGTTTAATTTATGTTTGAATAAATCCATCAAGTTTTTATGACAGTCACCATTTAAATGTTTATATTTTTAAAAAACGAACATGTAACAACATGTAATTGTAACTTTATTATTGTAAAAACTTTTAATTTTAACCTTCAATATTATAGTAATGTTGTACCAACTGACTCTCATATATATTTTACAGCATTAGTTTAGATTTTTTTCCTTGAGAAAATTTGGCATGTACTGTACCTGATATATATCCAAAATAATCTATATTGAATCGAATCGAATTGGTAATCGAATCGAATTGCAAGCTTGTGAATGAGAATCGAATCGAATAGTGAAATTTGTGTTAAAACCCAGCCCTATTTGACACAATCTGTGTTGTATAAAGCGCTATATAAATAAAGGTGACTTGACTTGACTTGACTACATCTTGGACAGCCTGAGGGTGAGTAAATTGTCAGAAAAAAAAAATTGCTTTAATTTTAATGGACATTTTTTAAACTTAAAACATTTAATAGATTTCTCTTAAATGACAATTGAATTAAATTTTTACCAACGATATGAGAATGATACTTAATAGAATCATGGACATTTAGAAAAGCTGTCCCAAACACTGGAATTGCAGTGCCCACATGTTGATTTTAATAAGCCCAGAAGCTATTGGTTCCTTGTGTCCTCTATTTTACTGACAGTGTGTCTGCGGAGGTGCTCTGTACTGGCAGGGACTGGAGGATTCCCTTTGTCGGCATGCCAACGAGGTGATGCACAGCAATGAAACAAAGCGTTGTGGGATGTGGAGGAATTTGCAAGTCTTTCCAAGATTTTGCTAGAGACATCTTTGTGTTGCTCTGCTATCAATGCAAGATCTCTGTTTTGTTTATGTTGCAGTGTGAATGGATATGTGTCCCTATTGGTTTGAGGCTGATGAGTCAGACAGTCATCAGACCCACATATATGTGACACTGGGCGGAGAGAGAGAAAAGATTATTACAATGTGGATACAGTTTTTTGTTTAGAGGTGAAATATTATATATCCATTAAACAAAGAGAAAATATTATGCTGACAATTTAAGAGTGACATTTATGATAGGGTAAATTGAAGATGTTTCAAATGTTTAACAGAATATAATATTCATATTATTATGTAAATATTTGAAAAACCATTGATTGACCCTATGGTAACTTTTTTTTAATTGTGAGGAAAATAATATTTAAGTTCAAGGTGTTACACTATCGGACATTAAATTGCTAAAAAGTGAAAGTAAAGGCATTTATAACTCTGCAAAAGTTATGTTCCAAATAAATGTTGTTCTTTTGATCCTGAAAAGAAGTATCCCCCATATTCACCCTCATGTTGTGACAAAACATTTTTTAGTGGAACATTTTGCAAGATGGCTTTAAACTGTTCTTTTGCATAAAAAAGCAACAAAACAAAACAAAAAAGCATGCAGTGTCAAACACCAAAAAGGCACAATAAATGTAGTCCATATGACTTACAAAGTCTTTTGAAGCTATATAATAGCTTTGTATAAAGAACAGACTGAAATGTATATTATGTATAATCTCTGTCATTGCTCTTAAATTTCATTTTGTGCTTAAAAATAGTAATTAATATTATAAACAAATCATTCTAAATTTTATGTTGAAATGAAAGAACCAAAGGTTTGTCATCATTGACGTCAAACCTGGCGTGGTGCGTTTTGAGAGCTTCTGAAAACTCTGGCAACTACACCTTCCATTTTATACGAATATGAAGTATAAAATACGAAGTATTTTATGCAATTTAAAGTATTAATTAACCCATTTAAACACTTTTGATTTCTGAAATATCATATTCTTTGGTTACCCGCCTTGACCCAGCCTCTCTCTCTCACACACACACACACACACACACATTCACACGCTCACAGAGGCTTTGGCATCCTGAGCAGAGACAGTGTGCTGTCATGCCGTTTCTCTGTATGCAGCTGAAAGCACACTGACTGCACTAAAGGTCAATTGTCAACAATCCCAATAGCCGGGCACACCTCCCTGTCTGCAACACCCCCACACTGCATACAGTGCTGCTGACACACACACACACACATACCTTACTCCAATGCACTGATATCCACAAGCACACGTCAGTCTTTTGCTAATACACTGGTCGAAAGTTTGGAATAATTGTGATTTTTAAAATGTTTCTTGATTTTTTTAAATGTTCTAAAATGTAATTGATTGCTATGATGACAAAGCTGAAATTTCAGCATCATTACTCCAGTCTTTAGTTTCGCATGATCCTTCAGAAATCATTCTAATATGTTTATTCTATATATAATAATCAGTTATTTGTAGCTCAGTTATATATAATGGTACTTAATAATATCAATTTTAAAAACAGTTTTTGCTGCTTAATATTTTTATTAATATGTATATTTTCAGGAGTCTTTGATTAATTGTAAGTTCAAAGGATCTGATCACTTATTTGAACATGAAATCTTTTGTATCATTACAAATGTCTCTACTGTCACTTTTGCTTTTGAGCAATTTGATGCATCCTTGTTGAAGTTTTTATTAGACTGGAGTAATGGCTACTGAAAATTAAGCTTTGCCATCACGGGAATAAATTATAAGAATAATAGGAAAAATATTTTAGAATATATTCCAATATAAAAGAGTTCATTTAAATTGTAAAAATATTTTACACTATATTTTTTACTGTATTTTTATTTTTTAAAAATGCAGCCTTGGTGAGTATAAGATGTTTTAACAATAAACATTAAAAATGTATTAATTAATGATTAATTATTACTACAGTATACCAACTTTTGACTGGTAGTGTGCATACAGGTTAAACACACATTCATATAAACATCAATAGAAAAACATCTTCTTTCATGTCTTTTTTAATATATTTTTAAACCTTTGTCACCTTTTAAAAACCTAATTGACATGAACCTGATTAACTTTGTCTAGGCCCTTAAACCCCATCATGTTAATATGTAAATAATAGCCGCGAATAGACTTTGTTCCCAGTTTAGTAATTCCAGGACGGGACACGTGTATATTAGTCATCATCATCACTCAATGACAATGAGAAAAGTCCTGCATGTTGTCTACCTATGATGACACTGGCTGACCCTGCTGACAGCACTTTCCAACCTTAAAAAAAGGGATGAAAAACCAATTAGACCTTTTCCTCCAGTTCCTGCAAATAGAGGAGAAGAAACGAAGCACCACTAAAGGTCATCTGGAGATATGAATGACAGCGTTAAAGTCTTCTGCTCCTAATTTTCAGTGTTTGCCATAGCTTTGCAGGGTTGTCTACTTTCGCTGACCCCTCCAGCCCGAACAGCCATTAATTGTGGAGAATAATCTGGTACAAATCTGGCTGACATGCGACCCGGTGCCCTGTGTTGTGGCAAGGGTGTGAGAGGATTAGGACGGGTGTAATGAAACCTGCAGGATAAGAAATCAGAAGAGAGCAGTTCACTAAAGAATATGATGACACTGAGAAGATATGACAGTGATTATAATAATCATAAGATTGTGAAACTACATACAAGTTATTTTATTTAGTTATAATTTCAGGAACATGGGTAAAGCATCTGAAGGCAGATTTTCTATTAAAATGTTCTCTTTTGAGTCAACAAGCATATCAGGTAGGCTGGCAAAAGTCACTTAAAGGGATAGTTCACCTAAAAATGAAAATTCTGTTATTAATTACTCACCCTCATGTCGTTCCAAACCCATAAGACCTTCGTTCATCTTCTTCAGAAAACTAATTAAGATATTATTGATGAAATCCGAGAGCTTTCTGACCCTGCATAGACAACAATGCAATTGACATGTTCAAGGCCCAGAAACGTTGTAAGGACATTGTTAAAATAGTCCATGTGACATCAGTAGTTCAACAGTAATGTTACGAAGCTACGAGAATCCTTTTTGTGCGCAAAGAAAACAAAAATAACGACTTTATTCAACAATTTTTTCTCTTCCATGTCAGTCTTTGACGCACATTCATGAGAGTGATCTTGTGAATTAGCGAATTTTACTATACAAATATTTTTTAATTGGATGTTAAAGTTTATATGGGAATATTACATGACACGCTGATCTTTCAACAATGCATTGGCGCAAAAAACGCACACCTTTTGGACAGCACTTTGATCTAGTAGCATACCGGCATCGTCAGATTGACAGTACTCTAGCCCAATAATTTTGGGGGATCCAGTGGGGACGGCAGTCATATTTCAGGGTGACCGTGCCACTCTTTATCACAACACTACTAAAAGTGCCAGTACGTGCGCTCATTGGCGCCCCTTCAGCTGGTGGCACCCTAGGCGACCGCCTAGCTCGCCTATGCCTAGAAACGGCCCTGAGAGTACCACAACACATGTGGTGGTGCTGCTGACGCAGGAGCTGCCTTCTAGAACACGCATGTGTTGCAGCTTGTTTACAAGCAGAGGAATGCGCACGCGTTATGGTTGAACCACTGATGACACATGGACTATTTTAGCAATGTCCTTACTACCTTTCTGGGTAGTTGCGTTGCTGTCTATGCAGGGTCAGAAAGTTCTCAAATGTCAACAAAAATATCTTAATTTGTGTTCTGAAAATGAACAAAGGTCTTACGGGTTTGGAATGACATGATGAGTGAACTATCCCTTTAAGGCAATAAAAAAAAAAGTGTATACGGAGGTTCTAGCCCTGCATATAAAAGAACATTTCCATTTGGCAATAAAACTCATATGATACAAGTTGAACTCTTAACAAGGCACGTTGTCACATTATAAGTAATTACAATGAGATCCTGCTGTTTATTATGGAAGCCCGTTTCCGCCACTGAATAAAAAAATATAATTCTGTAAGTCATAATAATGAGAAACTTTCTCAAAATTATGACTTAGTATCTCGTTATAATGAGAAACTTTCTCGTAATAATGACTTAGT
>NW_015505242.1:315719-328517 GCF_001515645.1 Sinocyclocheilus grahami
CGAGAAAGTTTCTCATTATTACGAGATACTAAGTCATAATTTTGAGAAAGTTTCTCATTATTATGACTTACAGAAATATATTTTTTTTATTCAGTGGCGGAAACGGGCTTCCATAGTTTATTGACTGATTTGAATAGAATTTATTTCTTTGCTTCATAAAATAGTTTCTGCAATCAGAACTTACATTTTTAAACGCAATATGGCTTTTCAGCAAAAATGAAACAACAATTCATAAAACAGCAAATGTTGCGTACAAAAATATGTTTGAACCCGCCACACAAAACAACTGCTGTAGGCTATAAAACAAGCATGAAACTAGACTTTTGACTCAAAACCATAGTTAGGCTATTGATACTGGCAACTAACCCGAATGGGTTAATTATAGAACACCCTTAAGAAACGAGCTGTCAAACTGGGCGCCAGTATTGCGGTCATTGACAACCATAAGTGTGTCACGACATGCATTATCATCATTACTATTATTAGCGACGTTTAACGATAATGAGTGGAATAATAAGTGAAGGAGGGGACGCGCTGCGCGGATGACGTCACGAGAACCGGATAGAGGCCAAGAGATATCAGAAAACCACACGGGCTGCACAATTACATGACGAAAAACAAACACCGGGCAAAAATACTTGCGACAATATCTCATTGTATTATGGATATATTTATTTTCTTAATGCACAAAGAGTTGTTCTTATCTACATATGCAGAGATTACGCAACATGTGTGTGTGTGTGTGTGTGTGTGTGTGTGAGAGAGAGAGAGAGAGAGCCCTAAAACACCAGGAGCTGAACCTCACAGAGTCCCCTCCTTCAGCTGGTGCTGAGACTGACTGAGCTCACGCCGGCAGAGATCAGCCAGCCTCAGGACTCACACTCACTCTTACTCTCAACCATTCAGCCCACACAAATCATCAACACAGAGAAAGACGAGTATGTCACCCATTGGACAAACACCATTAAAAACCAACACAAATTAGAATGTTATTCGGCACTAAATCGAGAGTACACCATGAGAAACTACCTGAGCACAGACTGATGTGAAACTCAGGAAAACACTGACGATGTACAGACTCAGCGAGCACAGTCTGGCCATAGACGGGCCGGTGTTGTACCGAATTCTGCACCCCTGCCAGATTACGCACCCTCTCGTTGAAGTCGCTACCTGATTGCCTAATCCCAACCCCACCCCTAATCCTAACCCATCCCCCACACCTACTCCTAAACCTACCAATACTAGGGGGTGCATAATCTGGCAGGGTGCAAATTTCGGCACTACACCGGTGCAGACAAACCTGGCTCTCCCGTGAGGAGAGACTCTGCTCGCACTGCAGTCTGGGAGTGACAGAGACTTAGCAGCACTTCCTCACAGAATGCCCCAAATACCAAAACATTAGAGACCACTATTACCCCAAAAATAATCAAATATTTCCCCAATTTAACATTTGTAGCCCAACCAAAAAACTTTGTTTCATTCTCTGCGAAAACTGAAAAATTCATAGCATAGGTGCCATCACCTGAGGGACAAACATAATCCAGAAACAAACAGCCAATAGACACACTCTCACAGGCCAAAGCTAAAATACCGTTACACATGTAGCCTACATAATGTTCCAATTCTCAGTACAGTAGTTGCTACAGGAAAATCGTTATTATTATTTTTTCTTCCTATATGTATCTGTGTGTATATATGACATTTTCCTATTAGTTATATATGACATATTAGTTATAATACATAAATAAATGTTCAGATGTTTTAGTGTAAATGTTCAGATGTTAAACCATTTTTTTTGTTGTCTCAATGCTTTGGCAATACAAAATGAGTGAGAGAGAGAGAGAGAGTGAATGAGAGAGAAAGAGAGAGATCAAAATTCAAATATCGTCTGTTTCTCAGCTGGATCATTAGGATTTTAGGTGTGTGACTGGGGAAACAGAATAAAGATCTCAGGCTTCATCCAGTCACCCACCCACCCACCATTACATTCACACACACACACACACACACAGAGAGAGATTGTGGTGTGTCAGGCAGCCCTAATTGCTAAGGAGGCAGGTCTTAAATTAGCAAGTGGTACTGAGGTCATTATCATGCGAGCCATAGCCACCCTGAATGTTTGCATACCTGTCTCCGGCTTTCTCATAAATGAGACTTTCATTAGTCTTAATTAGAATTAGCCACAGTCAGCAGGGAATGAAGGGTCTGGTGATATGATGCATGCACAATAATAAGCATCCGGCTCATTCTCCTGTTTGTGTTTGTTTCCCTTTACGCAGGGAATAGCTTTGAGAAAAACCACCCCTACTTAACCCGCTACTTAATTGATTTGGTCAGAATTAATTTTCTTGAGACATTAATTAAATAGGGAAGCTCTCATTAGAGTGTGCAGTAAAGAAGAGACCCCCTCACCATTCTACTTGTCTTTCTCTCTGTTGTACCAGACTCCAAAAACAAAACTTCAAGCTGAGAGAATCACATCCGATCAGCTCACATCTGCAGGAACCAGACTTTCATATCTTTCAGAGTCTGTTCTGGGAAACAGATCTAATATGTCAGAGAATTATTATTATTTTTTTTATAAACATCTGTCACTTTTCTTGATCTTTTTAGGTTGTAAGTGACATCTTTAGATCAAAAGCTCTTAGAAGAGATGTGACAATGCTCTTCTCTCAATCTGTCACTTTCTGTGAGGGGATCTGTCATGTGTGTGTGTGTGTGTGTGTGTGATGAGGAGGGTAACAGCTATTGTACTTGTCATCTGTACATGCTCCAATCACTCAAAGGAAAGAGATATGAAAAGATGAGGAAAATAAATCATCCTTCACAAAATTTGGATTAGCATCTGTCGGAATATCTATGTTACAATAAGAATAATAACATAGTATTAGAAATGCTTTGATGCAGCAATCATTTGAGGCCTGAACCCATGATTTCCAATCAAGACTGTTTTGTCTCTTTACTTCTTGAGCACTTCAAATGCTGCAAATTTAACATTTTGGACACATTCAACCATGGGTCTAACAGCAAATTCAGGAATGAGAAGGGGGGATGTGATAATTTACCCATCAACCTTTGAAAACCCCATATTGGATGATCTAAATATTTTGGGGGGTTGTGACAATCTCAATAGCAATGGTGGTTGTGGAAATGTGAAAATCAGACCATACAATATCCCTGATCTCGCTCTCTCTCTCTCTCTCTCTCTCTCTCTCTCTCTCTCTCTCTCTCCCTCCTTCTCTCTCTCTCTCTCTCTCTCTCTCCCTCCCTCTCCCTCTCTCCCACTCCCTCTTTCTCTTCTTCTCTCAAATTCAGGATACTGGCTTCATTTCAAATGTAGGAGAAAGGGAAACTTTATTACCAAGGGTCTGATTAACCCCATAATTGGCTGGTTTCAAATCTGCCAAGCCAGTCATATCCAGGGAATATGGGCATTAGCATGATTTAATTAGGTTTTATAAAGGGGATTTGGGGTTGGGCTTCTTAGGATTATATCCTGGAAAGAGGTGAGCTGGGGGCTGATTAGGAGGAAGGAGTGCTAACTCACTATCACTTACAGAGCACATTTCCTTACATGGTGTACTGCGAAAGGCCAAAAATCCAACAATAAGACCGCAGTGCTCCGAGCACAAAGAATCGTTTTACACAGCCGTGCTGCCACATATTCCCATGAATATTCATTGTTCAAATTCTGATTCGAATGACAATTGATAATTGATTATAAATAGTATGCATGAAAAACACCAGGAGCAGTTTAGCAAACTAATGCTTAAAATAATGTTATTGTTAATATTAATGCCTCTCGTTTTTCTATTTGTCTGCAGTTTTTTTGTTGTTGATCTCTCTCTTTCCCTGCCTGATCCATTTCCATCTAAAACTACTGCAGTCTTCATTTTCAAAAAAAGCTGCATCTTCACAAACAAGCACTTGGTAATAGATCTCTCATGCATGTGATAACAGCTATTGAGCGCACATGTTAATGGACTCTATGCTTTCTTTCTTTTTCTTTTTCTTTTTACTTTATATGATTAAAGACACACAGCATGCCTTTTGGATTTTACAACATTTTCCAAAACAGTTCAGATTGATATAGAAATATGTGTATAAGCATATATTAAATCACTGAAAGATCCTGCCAAACTGATGAAAATGATTGACACATTTTTATTGTGTGACAATTTAACTACTGTTTCAAATTGTACTAATTGATATGTCCGCAATCCCACAATGCCTTAATTTTCATGTCCAGAACAACAGGACATTGTTTCCTGTGGGAAATGTCCATTATGTTTATATTAACATCCTCATTAACCTGATCTCTGTGCAAGATCACCTCCCCCATAAGGCCAATTAAAGCATGCGCACACACACACACACACACACACACACATACACACACACATTCACAGGAATCAACTATGTGGCACTTGTCAAAGGGATTTAAAAGAAATTTTAAATATGATGGAGAACAAAATAATATTTATTAGCACTGACAATTTTCTTTTCACTAGAGACTTGCAATAAATTAATTATGACTGATATCATTGGTAACTGAAAACTGTGATTCTGTTATAATTGATGCTAGTAAATAGTAAAACTAATGCAAAATAAATAATATCAAGATAAATTGTTTTTATTTTATAAATAATAAATTATAACAAATTTCTAAATTATAAATAATAAAAATAATGAGGTAAAAATACAGTTCTATTCATTCTCACAGCACATACAGTACGCATGTACTACAATAATACATACAATAATAATACAATATTTTAATTAAACAGCCTATGTCTAATTATACATTATTTGTTCATTTATTCATTCATTCAATTAATGATTACCCCTTAGTCCAGAATTGTTAGGCTGTGCCTTTATAGAACATTACGAGCACAAAAGAGCATGAGCTGGAGCTGCCATAGCAACCTGCAAGTCCACACATTTAAAAGACTTATTACACCTGTTTTCTCTTGCCAGCTTTTGACTTGCTCAAAACGAGCTGGCTGAAGGGTTTTTAATCAAGCCTTTGCAAACAGCGCCGTTAAAACAAAAGTCCTCACACCACACGCATCTCTTCGTTCATGGCTCATTAAAAATGTAAACTTTCTCAGAGTTCAGAGTTCTTTTGTAACAATTCTGACCACACTGTTCATGACAATTAAATGGCTTCTGTTTCCTAAGGATGATTAATGAGTCATCCAATGATCTCTTATGAAAGAAATGAGCTATTATGAAGTGTCTGGAAAAATACCATGTGAAGAGAAGACAACAAGTGGTGTACATTAGGTTAAATAATCATCTTGGTATTATATAGTCTTATGTGGTGCAAGAAATCCTAATAGCGTACAGACTGAGTTGAGGGTCTTTTCCTAACAAACTGCAAAGGGAACAAGGTGGATATTACAAATAGGCATGTATAGGAAGTAATTAAGAGGAAAATGACAGAGAAATGAAAGGTCCAGGATGGGTCTGTCCCTCAGGTCCTTCATGAAGGACAGAGGACGATTTAATACTGAAGGACTGAGGGGTTTAAATGCCACCCAGAGGCCCGAGCAGAGATGAGCGCTGTTGTGTGTAAATATGATAAATACCATATCCTCTACACTCACAAGCAGCGGCAAACCAATATTCCCCTATAAAAACTGACTATGAAATCGAGGAAGAAGTCTAGTGCACAGAACATTTTAGAAGGAAAACGTTATGAATCAAACTTAGCATTATAAGAGAGAGAGAGAGAGAGAGAGAGAGAGAGAGAGAGAATCTGTGAACTTAGGAACCATTCATTACAAAAAGCATTGAGCAACACATTCATTTTTCTAGTACGATGGGAACTTTCCATTTACTGTTAACACCAAGACTAATATTTGGTGTGAAAATACTTACTTATATTACATTATTTATTGATCTTAATTCATGGCTGTTAATGTGTCCATTCCGAGTCAGACAGATTTGATCATTCTAAATCGGATGGCGTGAATGAAAAATGAATTTTTTAATACATTGGTATACAGACAAAAATAGAATTTCCATGCTAAACATTTGTATTGGTGTGACCAAGCCTTTATATGGCTTTTTATATATTTTTGACATCATGTAGATTTTTTTGTATTGAAGCTCTTTTATTTTAAGTAGCTGGGTAGTGTTGTGAAACACTATAATGTTGTATTTTTTCGACAATATTTCAGCAAAAAAAATATGTGTGTACAATATTCTGTCAGCTAAGATGATGAAAAAAAAGGCGTCAGATTTGGGAATGAACAACTCGTTTTCAATGAATCGGTCATGCTGTTACTGGACTGGTTGCGTCCAAAATCGCATACTCTTTGAGTAGATACTTCTTATAAGTACTTTGCAACCATTAAAAAAGTCAGTTCTATATAGTATTAATGTGTATATGAATGTAGTATGAAAGCAATGAATGTAGTATGAATGTCTTGTCATTGTCATGTGACTTACCAGTGTCAGTTGTGTAGTTTCACTGCCATTCACAAATCCATGGCCTCATGGGATATTAAAGTCTCCACGGCATGCACACTTCAGCATTTGTCCGGAAGTAGTAGGTCCTCCAGGTACTTTTTCCACACTGTTCTATGAATATTATGAATTCAGACATATCTTTTCACAGATTTATGTCTGTAGTAGGAAAATATGCATATTCGGATACAGCCTTTTTTTTGGTTGCAGTTTGATTTCGTCAGAGTGGTTCCAAAATAAATGATTCATCCACTCAACTGAATCGGGTGTGCACAAACACACACAAACACACACACACACACACACACACACATACACATACACACACACTGGTTTATGCTGTACTCCTGTTAGAGTGTTTGACTTTGACTTGATGACAGGAAATGTTGTAACTTGATCTCTTCAACTAATAGGCATTACAACAAATGGAAATATAATGTTTCTGTTTTGTGGAGCATTTATAACAAAACACACCTTATATCACACATGAAAACGATCTAAAGAGTAGCTTGTAGCTTAGCTAGCTACATTTTTGAGTTTCTTGCCCAACACTGCCTAACTCTAAACCTAACATAACGTTGCCTTCCTGCTTTCTTTGTAGTTTCATTAAAACATTATTATGTTTATTCTGCCATTTCCCTCATGCAGCGGATTTTAGATTTGACTGTTTTTGTGGAACATTTAGCCTGTTCTCTCTCTAAACTGAGAATGAGGCACCTTAGTATATCTCTGATTTCATGCCTTGCGACCTTGACTCGAGACAGTCAGGTGAATCTTATACTGGTCTTCGTTTTCCACAAAGCAGGATGGCTGCACAGAGGAGATTAATGAATTAGAAATTAAAATGCCGTCCTTTGGGAAACCCGACTTGGTCCTTGAATAAACTCTTCCCCACCCCCCACGTCAGGCCGTCCACTGTCTGTCTTCTCAGAGCAGTTATCAAGCACCTGTGCATTGTGTGACCAGTACAATCGCACTTCCTCTCCACTCAACCTCTCCCTCCTGGATGGACACAAACGACTCTGTGGTCATTTGTGGTGGAAAGCCATCCTTATTCTATGCATTGCAGACGGCCATCTCTTCAGACCATCCCTGGTTTGGTGATAAGAATGGATATAAACCAGAGTGCAGCGGTTCACAGCCATCACAATGGATGGCTGTCACTCAAAGCTAAAAGAGACCCCAAAGGACTACTCATCAGGAAAACCTCTTGTGACCTCCACTATCCTGGGGTCACCCTTTCTAATTCCCTTCCCCCTGCTCTCTCTCTCTTTATATCTACGCATGTCTCTCTCTTTTTTTGTTTCTCTCTTTTTTCATGTCGTGCATTTGCAATATTTTGGAAAACGATATAACAGACAAACCCATTCTGTAAAAGCACTTTATGATAAAGGCACTATGTATGTATGTATGTATGTATGTATGTATGTATGTATGTATGTATGTATGTGTATGTATGTATGTATGTATGTATGTATGTATGTATGTATGTATGTATGTATGTATGTATGTATGTATGTATGTATGTATGTATGTATGTATGTATGTATGTATGTATGTATGTATGTATGTATGTATGTATGTATGTATGTATGTATGTATGTATGTATGTATGTATGTATGTATGTATGTATGTATGTATGTATGTATGTATTTGTTTGTTTGTATGTATGAGTTTCTAATTTTCTATTTCTTTTTCTTCTTTAAATAATATTTTATTTTTTGTTAAAAATATTAATAATATTAATAATATAAATTATTATTAATACTAAAATATTAAACTACAAAATGTTATAAAAATGTTAAAATATTATTATTAATTAAATTATATATATTTTTTTTCATTTTTGAATGTTATTTTATTAGCTTATGACAGTTTAGGATTGCATAGAGTTTTACATAAGTTTTTTGTCTATAATCTATCTATCTATCTATCTATCTATCTATCTATCTATCTATCTATCTATCTATCTATCTATCTGTCTATCTATCTATCTATCTGTCTATCTATCTGTCTGTCTGTCTGTCTGTCTGTCTGTCTGTCTGTCTGTCTGTCTGTCTGTCTGTCTGTCTGTCTATTTATCTATTCACTTCATTATCTGTTCATTTATATTACTGTATGATTTTTTCTATTTTTGCTTCTTAATAGTAATAACCAAAAAATAGTATTTTATTATTATTTTAATATAATACTCAAATTATTAATAATTTAAATTAAACAGAATTTTAATTTCTTTTTTAAATGATATTTTATTGGCCCATGACAAGAATGTGAAGTTCAAGGTGGCATAGAGTCTTTTGGAACTGGTTTGGTTTTGTGACCATTGTTAATTATTGAGTTTTTGTGCAGGAAACAACGCCACCCCAAATAAATTTGTTTTTCAGAAGCTATTTCACTCAGAATTCCCCCTAAATGATGTGAGACGTCATCAGTTCCTGTGTGTTCTGTCATGGCATGTCCGTTGTGAGTCACTGTGACGCCACTGGTCTCTGGATCTGACCAGAAGAGAGAATGAACAGCGGAACAGGCCTCCAGTAACCCATCACACCCGCCCACTGAATGCACAAAGAAAAGTGACCCCTCCTGACCCCACCCCATGTTTACCACAAGACGCAAGCTTTCTATTTGTCTCTCACCCCCTTTAAACTCAACTGAACGACTGAAAGTTTCCAGTGGAACTGGAACACTCGCAGGCTTTGTGAACTAAACACTTTGATAGCTCCTCTATTTCTCTCATTGTCTCTCTCTTTCTCTCTGTGTTTTGAATATTTTCTACAGCAGCTCTCTTCCATCCTTCACAAAGCTGTAATTGTGGAGCGATCATGGCGTGAGGGGGCTTCATGAATGTCTGCCGTAGATTCAGGCCACAGTGGGCTGCTCTCCTAGCACACAAACACTGACGGATGACTCACACTTCCGAGGCGACCTCTCGCTCTCAAATCATCATTTATTCTGTACATCGTCCGCAGATCTGTTAGAAGGAACATGTCAGCATCTGTGGATTCATTTGCACCTAAAATACAGAGCTGGGATTTACTGTACTTTTACAAAAACTGATTTTACACACTATTTTACACACCGATAGATTCATCTGAGTTATACAGTGGCCTCAAAAGTATTTGGACACTTTTAGACGCTTAAGACACAGGGACCCCAAAATATTTTCATTAAAAAAAATAAAAAAACATACAGTGGGAAAAAAATTATAATAAAATTGCCATAAATTAGGACTGTTTTATATATTTTCAGCAGTATAATTTATACTGCTATAATATATATATAATATAAATATATAGATATATATAAATAAGAAATGTTTTATATTTTAAATATGTTTATACTGTATAAACATATTTAAAATATAAAACATTTCTTTTTTATATTAATATAATACATCTTTTTATTTACCCACCATTAGAGTATACTGTTATATGTATAAACCTGAAAATAATTAAATAATTTGTGATTAATTTCACAAACATGAATTCTGACTATGCTTTAGAAAGCAGCATGAAGCAGTAATGTCAAATTCTATAAATGTTATTTATTGATTCATTTATTTATTTAAATTTATTATTATTATTATTATTATTATTATTATTATTACTACTACTACCTTTTTGAAGCATTTGTTTTCTCTTGGCTTTTCCATAGACCTCCCATATCAGTGATATTTTAGTATCATTAATAAACTATTATAGATTTTGTTAATATTTTTAATTAATTAATTTTTATATTTTCTGTTTTCATGTTTTAGTGATTCTGTTGTGTGTTTTTATCATTTGTAATAGTTTTAGATTTTTGTAAATAGATTTTTATTTATTAATTTTAGTTTTAGTTATTTTAGTTTTACTTTACTTCAAGACAACTAGCTGAATGAAAAAGTTAAATTTGTAAAATATTTTATTGTATTTCAGTTAAGTTTCAAGTAATGACAATATAGTTTTGGTTTTAGTTTTGGTTTTAGATCACTATAACAATGGGCATTTTATTTTCATATCTATTCAGAGTATCTATTGTTTTTGACATTTAATGCCTACCATAAGTAATAAACATTTTTTGCTCGATAAAGGTGTGCTGTGTTGGTTTGATGTTTTGTTATACTGTATAATTCAATAAAATGTACACATTTCAGTGTGGCTTCAGTGTTCAAATATTTGATTGTAAGAGAGAATATGTTGTAATACTTCATACTTCAAAAGTTGCAACCCATGAGAGACGTGTTTCCTTTTTATCTGACACAAAACTAGCAGACAAGCACGAACAAGGTCCTTGCTCCATAAACATGCCACAAACAGGCAAAGAGGGACAGAGGAAGTCAGAAAGAGCTGCATAAAAGCCCCGGGGCCAATCGTGGCATTTCAGCCCACCGTGATGCAACCTGCTTTCTGGGGAGACAGAAAGAGTGAGAGCGACAAAACCAGAAAGAAAGAGGAAACAGCAGAAAAGAGATGGAGAAAGGGAGAATGAAAAGCCGCACCGCTCTGTCAGGAAAGGTCAATTAGGAGCCTAAACCACGGGGGACGTGTGTTGCCCAGGAAGTGCCTTCCGACCCCCAGCCCAGGAATGGTGCACCACAACAGTCACAAACCTCCCGTTGCCATGGCAGCATGACATTTGTCACCATTCAAATGAGGCCCGGACCTGACTTAAACAAGCCAGGCCAAAAGCCCTGTCAAGTAAACCTCCAGCAGAATTATGAAAACATTAAAGTAACCAGTGGTACATTACGATCAGTCAGCAGCAGGTAATGTGGCTGGGGGAATGGAAGTGATATTCATAAACTGCCTTCAAATATAAAGCAATTAGTGAGATTTGTAATGTAAAGTTCAGGCATTTATAGAGCTAACAGAGGAAACAACACCAAACTCTCACAGACTCCCAATGAGCCATTAGAGAGGGGCCAGAAACACAGAGACATAAATAAAAGAGTCCATTGGGTCATAAACACCCAAATTAAACTAATTACTGCAGTAAATATCTCATTACATTGATTATACATGCATTAGATGCCACATAAATTTGTTGGTCTTCCTTCTTCGTGTTAATTGAGCTGGTCAGAGTTTGATTTTATTATCCAAGTTGTCATTTTATTCTGGTTGTATATTAGATTGGTTTATAAAGGGCTGTCAATATCATTTGTTTTAAATAATCCATGCCTGTTTATTTTCTTCAGTTGATGAATGTGAATATGCATAACAGGACACATAACAGTCAGGATTTTGCTTAGACAAGTACATGTGATCACGAATAATGTTCAAAATTCAAATGAAGACGTTGTTACCCATTAACAGAAATGTAGTTTGTGAAAGTTCACAGAGACAGGTCATGCAAACCGCTTTCCTCACCTTTTACATCAAGACAAAACAATGTTGCCATCTAGTGGTGAGGAAATTATTTTAAACCATTCAAATGTTTTGTCTCAACTTGCTTATAAAAGTAAAGATGTGTACAGTCAGTTTTAAACCAATTATTGCACAGATTTTATTCTTCCTCAACAAATGAAAACAAAAATTGTGCAGTCAGAGAAAAAGAAGCCTTAACAACTTGAATGCAGTTTCTAGTATGGCAGATATCAACATTATGTCATTATAGAAAACAATGAAAACTACTAATTGTCCAAAGATATAATTACAGTATAGATATATGCATATATTTCAAATCTGAATATGGAAATTATAAACTGCTGACTATTATGTCTATTGTTGTATTTTAAAACTTGTGAGCATATTTTACAAAACCATTAAACCATAATCATATTCAGCACTAGAAAGCTGGTAGCTTTACATTAGAATGAAATTTTTAAACAGGAATACAATAATGCCTTTCATACTGTATCCTTACTGTAACTGTAAGTTCTTCCAGTAATTCATTAATGGAGATTTGTCAACTACATACACAGCAGAGATCGGGCCTGCATTAGACAGACAGACTGCGTGTTATTTGAAGGAGCATTCATGAATGAAAAATCTCATTTCTAGTCAAAACAAATTTGTTTTTTCGGCTCCCTGCCACATGACGGGTTACTTAAAATCGATCAGAGATGAGGCTGCTTTCTTAATGCTTTAAAGATTTCTACAAAACGTGATTTCTCCCTGTTGAAAAAACCAGCATGTGCTGGTTAGGTATGTTTTGACACTGGGATGCTGGTTCAAGCTGGTCCTTTGCTGGTTTAAACTGGCCCTTTGCTGGTTTAAACTGGCCCTTTGCTGGTTTAAGCTGGTCCTTTGCTGGTTTATGCTGGTCCTTTGCTGGTTTAAACTGGTCCTTTGCTGGTTTAAACTGGCCCTTTGCTGGTTTAAACTGGTCCTTTGCTGGTTTAT
>NW_015505242.1:329999-340557 GCF_001515645.1 Sinocyclocheilus grahami
TGCTGGTTCAAGCTGGTCCTTTGCTGGTTTAAACTGGTCCTTTGCTGGTTTAAACTGGTCCTTTGCTGGTTTAAACTGGTCCTTTGCTGGTTTAAACTGGTCCTTTGCTGGTTTAAACTGGTCCTTTGCTGGTTTAAACTGGTCCTTTGCTGGTTTAAACTGGTCCTTTGCTGGTTTAAACTGGTCCTTTGCTGGTTTAAACTGGTCCTTTGCTGGTTTAAACTGGTCCTTTGCTGGTTTAAACTGGTCCTTTGCTGGTTTAAACTGGTCCTTTGCTGGTTTAAACTGGTCCTTTGCTGGTTTAAACTGGCCCTTTGCTGGTTTAAGCTGGTCCTTTGCTGGTTTAAACTGGTCCTTTGCTGGTTTAAACTGGTCCTTTGCTGGTTTAAGCTGGTCCTTTGCTGGTTTATGCAGGTCCTTTTGCTGGTTTATGCTGGTCATGTGCTGGCAAAGGACCAGCATAAATCAGCAAAGGACCAGCTTAAACCAGCATCCCAGCGTCAAAACATACCTAACCAGCATATGCTGGTTTTTTCAACAACTACTGATTTCTACAAAAATATGATATAGGCCGAAATTAAGCTGTAACAAAAAACTGCTTGTGCGATTGTGTGTTAAGCCTTTTAACTATGAAGACATTTAACAATCACATACTTTTGAAGGAACCACATGAAAACATACATGATGACGCCACTCAGTTCTTACGTACAGTATGTGTCTCTGACGACATTCATCACTGTTATACATCCAGCATGGACTCAAACTCATCTATTCTCTGCTTTGTGTTTCCTCTCTTAATCTTCCTGTAGCTGACAGTGTTGTACCTGCAAATAGGGCGGTTGTTTTCGTCCTTCTCAAATTGCCGGATTGACATCTCGACCGAAGCCTGGAAACCATCAGCCGATTCATCCTCTTTTTCCTTCGCATTTTCCTCTTCATTCTGATCTCCATTGTTCACACTTATTTCTTCTTCATTCTTTTCTGCATTGTTCTCACTTATTTCTTGATCATTTTTATCTGAATTATTCTCACTTATATTAGCCCGGCTCTTCAGGTGTGGTCGTCTCTTGAGGTGCTTCTTCTGTTTGACCATTCATTTGCTCTTTCTCAGTTTCCAATGTGCCCTTGTCGTTCTGCTCCATTGATGTCACTTCCTGTCCTGTGATTGCAGCAGTAGTTGTAAATGTATAAAGGAAAAGAGACACAATTCCTCAGTTCGAATTCCAGTCCATTTACCCCAAAATCAACAGATGTTCGAACCAAACTGACAAGAAACGCAGATGTAACATGCCTGCAGTGATTGGTTTCTATATTAAAATGATAATAAACAAATAAATAGGTGTTTCTGTGCTGTAGTTTCACCAGTTTACCTGACAGATGACAGTCAATGTCTATGCCTTCGATCAACACAATGGTTTGTCATGTCCAAATTAGGAAAGGGCTTTTGGTAAATCCTCAACAGGATAGGATGAGACTTGTCAAAAGATGCAAAGTTGTTTTGAGGAATTTTAATTTGATTGGACTAAACAAAGCCAACTGCTGGAATGTGAACAGCAAGTACACAATTCTTCCTGTGTGTTTCAACAAGGCCTTACATAACATGCAAGAAATTACAAATGTGCCATTCGGTTGCATAAATACAGAAAAGCAAGAATATCTGTCCAAGTAACCATGTCTAGACATCTTTCAAATTACATTTTGAAAGTATCATTGCTGTTCTCTTCATGGTTGTGAAATTTTTCTTACCAAAATTAGTTTTTCCTCAACATAAAACAACTTATGCACTTTGAAAAGTAAACCAAACCACCTGAATGTGAGAAGTTAACATATACCTTCATCAAAACCAATGACCAGTCTATGGAGGAGATTTGCATTGTTAGTACAAATGCAGAAACCAACCACCACTTTGACGCAAACTCTACAACCGCATTGTACTCGCTCAATAATGTATCTTACCTTGTTCGTGTTGGCTCTGTGGCACTATGTTAGTAGGTCTGACTCCGGTTCCTGTGAGAGCAGACCTTGAAGGAGAAGGATGCTCAGAAGTAGTCTCTTGTGGTGAGCAGTCTGTGCATGGCTGTGTCTGTGTCCCTCCCTTCACGACTCAGTGGAATTTACAGGCATTGTGTGACGCAGCCTCATTCTCATTCCCAGTGGCAAAGTTGATGAGAATTTCATCCCCATTGTTTGGAGAACAGTGTTGTTTGGCTTCTAATTCTTGGAGGGAGCATGGGATTGTGGGATTAATGGGTTCAATGGTAGAGACAGGACATTCAGTTCAAAAACTGGCACTCTCTATTTTGAGCTTCTTTCCGAGGATATTCAAATATTTCGAAACAAAATATTTCATGTCCCGGTGTTCTTCTACTGCAACGTTTTGTTTTCCTAGACTTACACAAGGATAACAGGCTTTCTGTCGTATGGATATTATATTTTCACAGTCCAACATCTTTTGGAGGTGTCAAATAGTCAGCCTCCTGTTTGCGGGAAGCGTGTGTCTATTCTGCTTTTTATTTTTTATTTTTCCACTGTTCCATCGTGAAAAAGAAGTGTGCTTACAGGTAATTGTACTGAATGTGCTCTTGTAGTGTACTTTAAATCTTAAAAATATGTTTTACAAAACAGATAATATAATGTTATTGAAATAAAAGGCCATATAAATGTACTTAAAGAGAGAACATTTTCATGTTTCTCAGCACAGTTAAGTGCCCTTTAAAAAAGTGCACATTGTAATAAAGCAAAAATGATCTTAACTTACTTTAATGTCTTGACTAACAAGACACTACACCACATGTAAAGTACTCAATTATAATTATAACTGTACACTGTAAAAAAAATCTGTGACATTTACGGTAAAATACCGGCAGCTGTGGTTGCCAGAACTTCACCGTAAAAAGTATAATAGCAACATTTGAGGTTTTACAGACTTCACAATAAAATACCGTGTTTCATTAACTGATTTAATGTTAATAAACCATCATATTGAAGTGTTAATATCTGTTTTGAACCATTGTAATGCACTGATAACCACCAAAAACTGGTCGTGATGAGAAAGTCACATGAAAGTCACAGTCACATGTTTGTGATGAACCGAAGCTCATCACAAACAGCTTTTCTACGAGCTAAGGAGGGCAATACTTTTATATAGAAGGTGGACAGTGTCATTCACACAAACACTAAACCCCATCATGGTGACACATATGATACTGAAATAATGCAATAAACATTCATTTAACAACATTAGATGTAAGATTAAACCCTAATGTACACAACTGATAAGAAAAAACATGTTATTTCAACAAAAAAACATCAAATATGATGCATCATGCAGGGAATTCTGGGAGTGTCAATTTACGGTTTTTCATTGTAAATTATAAAATTGACTTTTTCTTTTTCACTTTCAAAAAACTTATTTTTAACAGTATTTTACTGTAAAATTACATTAAATGTAATTACATTTATTCACCGAATATAGTATGGAAACTTACTGTTAACCAGTTAACGGGTTTTTACTGTAGCATTTTTACAGTCTTTTACTGTTAAAATCACAATCATTTTTTACAGTGTAGAGTGTTATTTGATATTACATTTAAAGTAACACATTTTCATTAATTACAAATATTTTAATACATGACATGCACGATTCAATAGCAATGGCAAATGTATTTATTTTATTTTACTATAAATGCTTGTTGGTGCATTCAGCAGTACACTTTAACCATATTTCAATAAACCACTAGAAGTAATTATGAAATGACATATAACATATATAAGTCCTACTTAAGTGTGTCAAAAAGAGGCACAGTAAAGTATTGTTAAGTATACTGCATTTAGTATAAATTTAAACTCTCCGTGTTTGAACAAACACAATAACTAGATGCTCAAATCTTACATATAAATGATAAGCAAGTCTTCATTGTGATTGGATAAACATTCCCTGGGTTATCTAAGAAATTACAACACTTACTTCAACACTTACTGTAAAGATATTCTACAAAGTCTTTTATGAAGATAAAATTAGGTGTCAGAGAGGTCGAACACAGAATGAGGCATCAATTATACTGTCAATCATGTCTTATAAAAGTGGTGAGAATGCTAGGGTTTGTCTCTGAGACGGGATGTATACAGTCAATGACGTGTCATTTCCTGCCATGCTTAAGATCTATGTGGTGAATGAGAAATGCATCTGGTGTTTTACCACTGACTGAGATGATATCTGGGAAACTTACATGTTCAGCAGAAGTAAACAGCAGACGAATCAACTTATGCAAACCACCTTCAGCAAGATTAAGTGTACTGTGAGAAACAGCCCAAGTAGAACCAGCGTGTGCTACAAAGCAGCAAAACATCAGTTTGTTATAAAGGTTTATTAAAGAAGCATGATATAAATATGAAAATGAATAAATATTAGTGCACTTTGTATATAAATACACACATTTAGACAAAATATATATTAGATCAAATGAAATAAACTGATTGCTTAATAGTGCAAAATAGACAAATACAGTACAGATAATACTAAATGCAGTATGATTAAAATATATAGTTAAATAATTCCATCTTATACTGTACATCGATATTTAGCTTTTCATTCACCAATTCAAACCATGATGTAATACTGAATTTAGAAATACAGAAAATATAGGGCCCTGTCTCAACAGGGTCTCTTATGGGGTCTCCTTGACCATATGGCCAGGATTGCTTTCTTGGACTAACTTTAAAATGATTCAGGAGCACAGGGTACACAGAGAAAGAAAAAAAACCTGTTAAGCATGAGGAAACCTGTTTTGTTCATGATTCGCACAGTTACCCAATACAACAACATTACCGTAAATAACAACTGATGCACAAGTTACGCAAGGCAGAATCAGGACAAGAATGATTATAGCGTTATACGCCCACACACACACACACACACACACAGATGCTTTTGTTGGCATCCTGAGGGCAAAGTGCGGCTTTATGGGGAAATGATGCATTTCTGTTGTGGGTAGTTTATACCCACATCTCTCTGTCTTACTCTCACATATGAACACACACCTCCTGTCAGATGCACTTCCTCTGCGATGAGTGTCTGAAGCTCTTCGCATTTCTCTGTAAACTGTTGCTGTAGTGTGGTGTAAATGTGAGGGGGAAACACAGAGAAAGAAAAAAAACCTGTTAAGCATGAGGAAACCTGTTTTGTTCATGATGATAAACAAGAAACATCTTGAGAGGAACAGCTAAAATAACCCCAGTGTTTTCAAACATAATCAGTCATAGCCGCATGTATTCGCTTAGCTAAGTTAGCTGTCGAGCTGATTCGCGGGTTAACTGGATCATTTAAGCACGCATTAAAGGGTAATAGTTCGGCTGACCTTCTATTTGGTGTAAATGCTAAGCACTTAACTTTCTCTTTCTGCAATTTCAGAGCTATCAAACCACCACTGACCACCAAGACACCCAGTCATGGCTGCCGAACCTAATTATCGCCGGACAAAACCGGGTAACGGCCCTTCTGAGGAAAAAGCAATATGCTGTTATCTTTTTTTACACATCACTTTATACCTACATTGCTGTCACTTAATACATGAATGGTGTTTTCCCAAAACATTTCTGATTAAGGCAAGTAATAGTACAAATGTTATAATTTCTTTGTAGGTGTTAGGACAGCTAACCTTGCTAGTTCAAATGGAGTTGGGCCCTCATCACAGATTCCGGGATTATCTGCATCTGCCGCCGACATCACTCCTGAAGAAAAATCTAAAGGAAGACGTGTAGGAATTCAGGCCTCTGACTCGGATTATGTTAAACTTGCAAAACAAGGAGGACAGAAGGGTAATTGTGTCACACTTGTATAAAATGTGTTGTTTTCATATTTATCTTTTCATATTTCAACTTTGCCAAGATTGACAATTTGTTATAAGTGAAGTATAGATTTACAGAATGACCAACTGCTATTGCAAACATGTTCAGGATCGAAAACAAAATGAAAATCTTAAAATCTAATCTGTGCACGGTATTTTGTGACTTATATGTTTGATCAAATGGCCAATAGTTAGGACATTTTTACACAGAACTGGATTACAAAAAGTGCAATCAGTTTATAGATGATGCTTGGGATCGTGGTGCTGCTTTTGTTACTAAGTGACCAAGTTTACTCGCAAGCTAACTGATAAACAAGAAAAATCCTTAAAGAAATAGTTTCTACTTTTAAAACACACCCATAATTATATCCTGCTTATCTTTCAATTCTGCCATAGGTTTGCTGAGGCATGATGGAGACCCTATGGAAACAAAACCTAACAGTTCCTACAAACCCGCTAGTTGGTTCGCTGACACACCTGATGATCAAGAGAGGTGAGAATTTGTCAGCCCATACGGTGTTGTTTTGTACAGAAATAATAAATGAAGCCAAAGGCCTTGAAAATACATCATTTTGATAAAAAAAAAGGATCCTAGATAGATTAGAAGAGATCTCAATTCATTACAAATTGTTTGGCAATAAGGCACTATGAATGTGTCAATTAGTTCTGGTATTTAAAGGAACTGTTCTCCCCAAAATGAAAATGTAAGTTGTAGATGAGTTTGTTTCTTTATCGGAACAGATTTGCAGAAATGTAGCATTACATCACTTGTTCAGCAATGGATCCTCTGCAGTGAATGGGTGCCGTCAGAATGAGAGTTCAAACAGCTGATAAAATCATCAGTTATCCACACAACACCAGTCCATCAATTAACATCTTGTGAAGCAAAAAGCTGCGTGTTTGTAATAAATAAATGAATCATTCAGATGTTTTCAATTTCAAACAGAGTCCTCTGTCGATTATTGTTGCTTTATCCAGTAAAAAAGTATGAAATATGAACAGATAATGCTCCATTTACAAGCAAAAACAGTCCAAAACAGAGGACAACAGGGTATGGAATTTTTCCTTAGAGAAAGCGTTATTAAGGATTATAGACTGTTTTTTTAGGGGGGGGCTAGAAGCAGTGGTTTAAAGTTAAAACTTCCTAATGATGGATTTGTAACGTATTACAAACACACAGCTTTTCTCTTAACAAGACATTAAAGGATTAGTTCACTTCCAGAATAAACATTTCCTGATAATTTACTTACCCCCATGTCATCTAAGATGTTCATGTCTTTCTTTCTTCAGCCACAAAGAAATTAAGGTTTTTGAGGAAAACATTCCAGGATTTTTCTCCATATAGTGGACTTCAATGGTGGCCAACGGGTTGAAGGTCCAAATTGCAGTTTCAATGTAGCCAAGGAATGAGGGTCTTATATAGTGAAACGCCCTGTCATTTTCTTAAAAAAGATAAAATATTTATATACTTTTTAACCAGAAATGCTCATGTTGCACTAGCTCGACTTCACGCATTACATAGTCACGTTGGAAAGGTCACGCGTGACGTAGGTGGCAGTATCGACCCAGTGTTTACAAAGCGAACGTGCAAAGAAAGTCAAACGCCCTTTACAAAAAAAGGTAAAACAACGATGTCGGACGATTTTGAAGTTGGAGGAGAAAATGAGATGGAGTTTCTCATCCTAGCCTACCTTTTTGAACCAAGAGTACACAGACGAAGCGCTAACCTCGAGTGACCTTTCCAACGTGATTATGTAATGCGTGAATTTGCGGACGCGCATTGCGGAGCTAGTGCAAGACAAGCATTTGTGGTTAAAAAGTATATATATTTTTATTAGAAAATGACCGATCGTTTCACTAAATAAGACCTTATTCCTTGGCTGGGATCGTGTAGAGCCCTTTGAAGCTGCATTGAAACTGCAATTTGGACCTTCAACCCGTTGGGTCCCATTGAAGTCCACTATATGGAGAAAAATCCTGGAATGTTTTCCTCAAAAACCTTAATTTCTTTGCGACTGAAGACAGAAAGACATGAACATCTTGCATGACATGGGGGTGAGTAAATTATCATGAAATTTGTATTCTGGAAGTGAACTAATCCTTTAATTGGTGAACTGTAGTCTTGTGGATTATTGTGTTTTGATCAGCTGTTTGAACTCTCATTCTGAAGGCACCCATTCACTTCAAGGATCCATTGGTGAGCAAGTGATGTAATGCTAAATTTCTCCAAATCTCTGAAGAAACAAACTCATCTACATCCTTTACATTGAATGGTAAAGGATAGTAGTTTTTTTTTTCATATTCCTTTAAGGCTTTCTAAATCTAGCATGACATATTCAAGCAGTTCAACATTAATCTGGTCCATATAGAGTGACATGGAGGACCTACATTCTTCTCTCAGAAAAATATTAGTGTTGTTTTGAGACAAAAGGGTCTACCCCCATCCATCCAGTGTGGTGGTGTGAAACTGGGGTTCAATCATGTGATCTTATGCTTACAGCGGAAGTAATGCAACTACCCCTGATGGAAAAAAACAGTAATATTGTGAAATATGATTACAATTTGAAACAACCTTTCTGTTTTAATATATTTTGAGATGTAAATTATTCCTGTGATGGCAAAGCTGAATTTTCTCATCTTAATTGTCACATGATCCTAATCCTTGATGTTAAAAAGAACGTCTCAGTTACCTATGTCACCCTCGTTCCCTGAAGGAGGGAACGGAGACGTTACGTCAGTAGTGACTGACGAATTGGGATCTTCGCTAGAGAGCCCAATCACCTTCAAGTGTTAACAAAACAAGCCAATAAGTGTTGGCGTGCGATCTTTGCGTCGCGCCCCCCGCCTGGCAGCGCGGGTATATAAGGAGAGCGCGTGCAGACGCACATTCAGTTTTTCACTGAGGAGCCGAGACGGTGTGCCTCGGCCTTTCAGCGGTGGTACAGCAACAGTGGCGACGGAACGTAACGTCTCCGTTCCCTCCTTCAGGGAACGAGGGTTACATACGTAACCGAGACGTTCCCTTTCAGTCAGTCACGTTCGACATTACGTCAGTAGTGACTGACGAATTGGAATCCGTATGGAAAGCGCCACTCTTGCTGACCCCCTCCAGTGCCCTGCGAAAGCCGGTAAGTCCCCCCACACCAGTTGGGGCGGAAGATAGGACAGGGCTTAGGCAGAGGTGTCCACCACTGCTGTTCCGTACAGTGGGACATTGGATAACACTGGGAAAGCGTACCCAAGTAGGGGAACGCTACGGAAGCCACATCCTGTGTATAAGAGGTATCATGTGGAATTACACATATGGACTGGCCCCAGGGCAGTGCTACATAGGGAAGTCCCTCAGCCTGCCCGGGGTGAGATACTACGCAGCAGAGATGGCAGAAAATCTCTACTAGGGAAAGACATGGGCTTACCGTGAGGGAAGCCATACCATGGAAAAATACACATGTGGGATCACCCGAAGGGGGAATCACTACACAGGGGCACCTAGCCCAGCACAAGGGCTGACCTTGGGCATACACACGAGTGCTGGACCTGGCGTCTGGCGCTCCGCCACGCCTGACCACTGAGGGTGCGGGAGGAACTTCAACAGAGTTCACCAAAAGGGAAACAGAACTGAGAAGCACTTAAGCGCACGTATCTGGTCCATAGTGGGGAATGGCGGAGCAAGCGTGATGGACACCGAGCGGGTCCGGTGTTACTGACAATCTGAGGTAAGTACACGAGAGGACACGGGCTCTACACAGAGATTATAGAATCTCGCAAACGTGTTAGGTGTCGCCCAGCCGGCAGCTCTACAGATGTCTGCTATCGAGGTGCCTTGGGCCAATGCCCAAGAAGATTCCACTCCTCTCGTGGAATGTGCTCTCACTCCGAGGGGGCACAGTAAACGTTGGGCCTGGTATGCTAAGACTACAGCCTCCACTATCCAGTGGGCAAGTCTTTGTTTGGAGAAAGCCTTTCCCTTCTGCTGTCCTCCAAAGCAGACAAAGAGCTGGTCTGAGGTCCTGAAGCTCTGCGTATGGTCCACGTAAATGCGCAAAGCACGAACAGGACAGAGCAGAGCAACGGCTGGGTCTGCCTCCTCCTGGGGCAGCGCTTGCAAGTTCACCACCTGATCCCTGAAAGGCGTGGTGGGAACTTTGGGCACATATCCAGGCCAGGGTCTCAGGACAACGTGAGAGTCGGCCGGCCAGAATTCAAGGCACGAATCGTCGACCGAAAATGCCTGCAGGTCCCCGACCCTCTTAACTGAAGCCATTGCCGTGAGGAGCACTGTCTTTAGCGACAGAAACTTAAGCTCTACTAACTGCAGAGGTTCGAAGGGCTCCTCCTTCAAGGCCGTCAGGACCGAGGGGAGATCCCAAGAGGGTACCAGGTGGAGGCGCGGAGGATTCAGCCTCCGCGCACCCCTAAGGAACCTGATGATCAACAGACTTGTCACCTACTGCATTGTGATGTGCGGCGATAGCGGCAACATACACTTTGCGGGTGGAGGGAGACAGCCTTCGCTTCAGCCCTTCTTGCAGAAAGGAGAGCACGACTGCGATCGGGCATCTACGGGGGTCTTACCAGGTTCCACTTCAGTGCGTAGGCGTGCCTCTTTGAGGGCGCTCTAGCTGAAGTGATAGTGTTAACTACCGCTGGGGGCAGATCACCTAGAACCTCCATGTCCCATCCAGAGACCACACGTGGAGATTCCACAGGTC
>NW_015505242.1:344372-353230 GCF_001515645.1 Sinocyclocheilus grahami
TTCTGTTGATGATAATTTATTTTTGTTTCTTTTTTTTCCATTTTTATCCTATTGTTTGTTAGCTACTGTATATGTTGGTTTTGGTCAGTGTTTCTGTGGGTTTTGGTTGTTGTGCTGTTGTAGGCTGTAAGGAATTTTGAAATAACTGAAATCATTTGGCAAAGTGATATTGAACTGTGATGTGGTCAAGACCTGCCAGGAACTACTTTAGCTGTGCATTCCCTGAAAAAATAATGGATCAGATTCAAGCATTCAACACCCCCCTTAGCACAATATTATTTTTAGCAGCACACATTAGCACTTCTACAAATGCGAATCACATGCATTTTGACTAATAATAAGAATAATGTTAAATTAATGATAATTAATTAACAATTAGTAGTAGTAGTAATATCAGGGGCAGCAGCATAGATTAGCACTTCTACAAATGCAAATATGGTCATGAGCATTTCCAACTACCTTCAAATGTGGTTTGATTTAATGTTTGGCATCGTGTTGGCACCTGAATGTCACCATGTGATTGGATTATTTGAGAATGATGTTAATACCAGGTGTAAACATGGTCTTTTAACAGGAAAAAAAAAAGATTCACTACTGATTCACAATGATGAAAATAAATTACAGCAATACTGAAATAGGCATTTCTTGCCAGCTCAAAGCTATTTATAGAACTATGATATGCTTCACGCTGAGTCTCATGAGTGATCTTCTGATTCTGTGTGAAAAATGCTGGCCCCTGTATGTCAGTTTAGGCTTGTAGCTCATTATGATTGAGTTTAAGCACTCTAGTGTTGTTCTGAGGAGAAAAATATCATTTATATAAAACATTTAAGTCTGGTTTTAACACAGATGTGTGTATGCATAACAAATAGGGCAAATAATACAATTATTAGAAGGCTCTGCTAACCAATCATATTTGTTCTAAACACAAAGTTAATCTTCTTACATAGCATTTACATTTCTGTCAGCAATAATCAAATGTATTGCAATTAAACAAATGATTACAGCTTAACAGTTCCCTTTCAGTCAGTCACGTTCTAGGTTACTTGTGTAACCCCCGTACCCTGAAGGAGAGAACGGAGACGTTACGTCAGTCGTGACTGACGAATTGGGATCTCTTCGCCAAGACTACATGCCCCGGCCGTACAGCGGTGGTACAGCAACTGTGGCAACAGGACGTAACGTCTCCGTTCCCTCCTTCAGGGAACGAGGGTTACACAAGTAACCGAGACGTTCCCTTTCAGTCAGTCACGTTGTACGTTACGTCAGTCGTGACTGACAAATTGGGATCCGTATGGAAAACGCCACTATTGCTGACCCCCTCCAGTGCCCTGCGGAAGCCGGCAAGTCCCCCCACACCAGCTGGGGCGGAAGATAGGACAGTGGCTAGGCAGAGGTGTCCGCCACTGCTGTTCCATACAGTGGTACATTGGATAACACTGGGAAAGCGTACCCAGTTGGGACTGCTACGGAAGCCATATCCTGGGCATAGGAGGTATCATGTGGAATTACACATATGGACTGGCCCAGGGCAGTGCTACATATGGAAGTCCCTGCGGTAGACTCAAGCAGGTCCGGTGTTACTGCCTACCTGAGGCGAGTACACGAGAGGACACGGGCTCTACACTGAGGTTATAGAATCTCGCAAACGTGTTAGGCGTCGCCCAGCCGGCAGCTCTACAGATGTCTGCTATCGAGGCGCCCCGCGCCAATGCTCAAGAAGATGCCACTCCTCTCGTAGAGTGAGCTCTCACTCTGAGGAGGCAAGGTAACCATTGGGCCTGGTAAGCTAAGACTATAGCCTCCACTAACCAGTGGGCAAGTCTTTGTTTGGAGACAGCCTTCCCCTTCTGCTGTCCTCCGAAGCAGACAAAGAGCTGGTCTGAGGTCCTGAAGCTCTGCGTATGGTCCACGTAAACACGCAGAGTGCGAACGGGACAGAGCAGAGCGACGGCTGGGTCTGCCTCCTCTCGGGGCAGCGCTTGCAAGTTCACCACCTGATCCCTAAAAGGCGTGGTGGGAACTTTGGGCACATATGGGTCTCAGGGTCTCAGGACAACGTGAGAGTTACCCGTCCCGAATTCTAGGCACGAATCGTCGACCGAGAATGCCTGCAACCCTCTTGACCAAGGAGGGACTGTCGCGAGGAGCATCAGTTCTGGGAACCAAGTCCGACTGGGCCAGTATGGCGCTACAAATGTCGCTTTTCCACTGCATGGTACGGCTTGGTACGGTTCACTTTTGGGGGTTTTCCACTGGGTAGAGTACCTGGTACCTGGTACTTTTTTTAGAACCACCTCGGTTGGGGTTCCAAGTGAACCGTACCGTACCGTAGAGGCGGCGCAACTATAACGACATGTGAATAATCCCGCCCACTCTAAAGCGGTACTGAACTGCAGTGGAAACGCAAACCGAGACGAGCCGAACCGTGCCGTGCCGTACTGAGCCGTGTCGAGCCGAGTCGTACCACGCAGTGGAAAAGCGCCATAAGAGGACCTGCTCCTCGTCCTCCCTGACCTTGCACAGTGTCTGTGCGAGAAGGCTCACTGGGGGAAACATACTTGCGTAGGCCCCGAGGCCAGCTGTGTGCCAGCGCATCCGTGCCGAGGGTCGCCTCGAACAGGGAGTAAAACAGCTGGCAGTGGGATGTGTCCGGAGAGGCAAACAGGTCTACCATCTCCAGATCTGCTGGACTGTCTCGGGGTGGAGTCGCCATTCTCCCGAAAGGGCGGGCTGACGTGAGAGCTTGTCGGCTGCACAATTGAGCTCGCCTGGGATGTGAATGGCACGAAGCAACCTCAGATGCTTCTGGCTCCAAAGGAGGAGATGGCGGGCGAGTTGCGACATGCGACGGGAGCGTAGACCGCCCTGGTGGTTGATGTACGCAACGGTCGCAGTGTTGTCCGTCCGGACCAGTACGTGCTTGTCGTGTAGCAGCGATTTGAAGCGGCGCAGAGCAAGCCATACTGCTAGCAACTCGAGGCAATTGATATGCCACTGCAGACGAGGCCCTGTCCAGGTGCCCGATGCTGCATGCCCATTGCACATGGCACCCCAGCTTATGGCAGAGGCATCTGTTGAGACAACAACATGCCTGGACACTTGTCAACTCCTGCCCGAAGAAAGGCACGGTCTGACCACGGGCTGAAGGTCTGGTGGCAAGACGGGGTGACTGGGACCCGGTAAGTACCGCGTTGCCATGCCCATCTCGGGACTCGGTCGTGAAGCCAGTGCTGAAGCGGTCTCATATGAAGCAATCCGACGGGCTGAAAGTCTGGTGGCAGGACGGGGTGACTGAGACCCGGTAAGTGCCGCGTTGCCATGCCCATCTCGGGGCTCGGTCATGAAGCCAATGCTGAAGCAGTCTCATATGAAGCAAACCGAGCGGCGTGAATGCGGCAGCGGATGCCATATGCCCCAGGAGCCTCTGAAACTGTTTCAGTGGAACCGCCCTCCTGCGCTGGAAAGACTCCAGGCAGCTCAGCATCGACTGAGCGCGCCCTACTGTGAGGCGCACTGTCAGATTGACTGAGTCAAACTCCATACCGAGAAAAGAGATCCTCTGCACGGGGGAGAGTTTACTCTTTTCCCAGTTGACCCGAAGCCCCAACCGGCTGAGGTGACTGAGTACCACGTCCGTGTGTTCGCACAACTGCGCTCGAGACTGGGCCAGTATGAGCCAGTCATCGAGGTAGTTGAGAATGTGAATGCCTCTTTCCCTCAATGGAACAAGGGCTGCCTCCACAACCTTGGTGATGACACAAGGCGACAGGGATAGCCCAAAGGGGAGGACCTTGTACTGATATGCTCGCCCCTCGAACGTGAAGCGGAGAAACGGCCTGTCGAGGGAGGATTGAAACATGAAAGTACGCATCTTTCAGGTCGATCGCTGCAAACCAATTGAGTGGACGAATGCATTGAAAGATACGTTTCTGCATCAACATCCTGAATGGGAGCCTGTGAAGGGCCCGGTTCAGAACGCGCAGGTCCAGGATTGGTCGTAACCCACCGCCTTTCTTGGGTACAATGAAGTAGGGGCTGTAAAACCCCGACTTCATATCGGCTGGAGGGACTGGCTCTATTGCGTCCTTCACCAGTAGGTGGAGTGGGCGGAGGGACTGCAGCCGGCGGCAGGGTGATGACAGCAGCTGGCCGCCGGGGCAGGATGTGTCTGATCGTCTCCGTCTGCTTCTGTGTGGCGGAGAACTTCTGGGCGATGCTTTCCACCGCATCACCGAAGAGGCCAACCTGGGAGATCGGGGAGTCCAGGAAACAGTGTTTGTCTGCCTCCCTCATATCTGCCAGGTTCAGCCATAGATGTCGTTCCTGGACCACCAGGGTGGACATCGTCTGACCGAGGGACCACACTGTGACTTTCGTCACCCGGAGGGCGAGGTTCGTCGCTGTGCACAGTTCCTGCATTACCCCAGGGTCAGAACTGCCCTCGTGCAGCTGCTTCAACACCTTGGCCTGGTAGACCTGCAGGAGGGCCATGGCGTCCAGGGCGGAGGCAGCCTGTCCAGCAGCTCTGTAAGCCTTGGCTGTTAGAGCGGACAAGAACTTGCAGGCCCTGGACGGGAGGCGCGGATTACCCCGCCAGGCGGCGGCGCTTTGCGGGCAGAGCTGCATCGCAATAGCGCGCTCAACTGGGGGGATCTCCACATACCCCTTAGCCGCCCCGCCATCGAGAGCAGTGAGAACGGAAGAAGCACTAGCTCGGTTTCGGACAGAAAAAGGTGCCTTCCAAGATCTAGTAACTTCTTCATGCACTTCCGGAAAGAAAGGAACCGGAGGTGGCTGCCGGCGATCGGCCTGCGACACCCCCAGGAACCAATCATCCAACCTCGAGCGTTCGGGAGATGGAGGTGGTTTCCATTGCAACCCGACGCTCTCGGCGCCCCAGGAAAGCATAGCAGTCAGCTCTGGATCTGACTCGGGCAACGCTACTCTTCCTGATGGAGGCAGCGCAGCCAAGTCCTCATCTCCAGAGCCTAGCTCGTCCCCCGATGCAGTGATCGATATCCTGTCATCTGCCGGAGGCCTGAATGAGACGCTAGACTCCGCCCTGTCCGGAGTCTCAGCCACCTCATCACGGAACACCAGAGGGTGCGATGTGCTGGAGGAGTGAGGGACCCGCGGAGACGCACTCAACGGTGAAGCCCTCACTGTGATCCTCAGATTGCCCTGGCCATATGCCGAAGTAGTCCTCCGCTGTTGGGAGGAACTAGAACTCCCCCTCGTTTAATGAAGAGGAGCCTCGATCGCAACATTGCGATGGTCATGTCCCTGCAATGAGAACATGAGCCATCCACGAGCTGTGCCACAGCGTGCTCAATGCCCAGGATCAAGATGCAGCGTTCGTGACCATCAGATGGAGCCAGGAAGCGACCGCAACCAGAAACACACGAGTGGAATGCCATCTTTAAAAAGACGCCGCATCACTCGTGGAGCTCTTTTAGATTTGCTCTTTTAGATTGCTCTTTTAGAAAAAAAAAGTGAAGCGCCCAGGAGAGGTCGCAGCGTGACCACAGTTTGAGGAGCTGCAGCACGCCGTCCAACACCAACAGCAGCACTGGACCAGCAACCCCCGCTGACGCGCCGTATCACCAACACTGCGAGCTGTCTTGTAGGCACTGTGCTCGGTAACCAGACCAGCTGAAAGGCTCGGCTCCGAAGCAAAAAGCTGAATGTGTGTCTGCACGCGCTCTCCTTATATACCCGTGCTGCGGGGCGGAGTGTGCGACGCAAAGATCGCACGCCAACACTTATTGGCTTGTTTTGTTAACACTCAAAGGTGATTGGTCTCTCTAGCGAAGATCCCAATTCGTCAGTCACTACTGACGTAACGTCGAACGTGACTGACTGAAAGGGAACAGCATTTATTTGAAATACAAATGTCTTTACTGTCACTGAAAGGAATAATTTCTTTTAAAAACGAAAAATCTTGCTGACCCCCAGACACTTTTAAACAGTAGTATATGTTTGAAATAAGAAAATAAGTGAAGTATAACACTCCTCAAAAAGAAATCAGAGTCCAGAGGGGATGAGAAACAGAAGTTTCTGACCTCAAGATGTTTAATTTTAAAATTGAAACAAGCAGAAGTGGTAATAATCTAACAGTAAAATTAAAGAATGTTACTGTAAAGGCTTCAGGTTCAGTCCCAGGTAGAGTCGACCCAGCACTGGAGAGTTACTGATGGCAGTCCTACTCAATCATAATACCACCCTTGACTTGGGCATTTAACTTTCAGGCTCTGCAATTAGTCTGCTGCAAGTCACATGGATATTAAACATCTGCTAAACATTTAAGGGTTGTTGTTTTCGCTCTGTGACCGTATTTTTCACGTACTTCGAAGGGAACTCCGTTTTTCCGAATCAACTCCTGTTCGACTACATGGCAACACATTTAAATGCCCTGAAACAGCGTCTCTCTCTATGTGCAGCGTCTACGTCACGCGCTGTGACCCTCTTGCCCATGGAAGCGCGCGAGACCCAGCCGGAGCCGCCCGTTCATCGCGTGAAAACACCTTTGGAAAGAATGTCATCCAGTGATTCTCTTACAAATGGATTTATCGGTCTCCGAGAATAATTTGCATTTCGGCGGTTTTGCGGTAAGTACTGCTGATTTCGCGCAGCTCCAATGAAGCGTTGCTAACATCTGGCGCGCGCTGGCGGTGGGAATTCATCGCTGCTTGTCATTTATCGCTAGATCTCGTGCATCTCTCCTTCAGTCATTTTCAGAACTGAGCTGTAATAGACGCTGTGGTCAGTGCACAAGAAGCGGTTTGCTTTTCGATGCCTGCTTTAAATCTCATTCCATCTGCCTTTCTTGATTGCAGTGCTTAACTGTGCAGAAAATGTGCGTTTGTACTATAGTTATGCTTACATAATTGAACTGATGGCCTTGTTTAATACATAAAGCTGAATAACTTGAGCAGGTGTAGTGTCGCTTCCACCTCTAATCGACGTACCTACACCTCCCATCATCATCTCAGGTCCATCATCAGTCCCTGTATGGCGCATTTTATCCATCTGTTCATCATCTTCTAACTTGGGCAATGCACTGCATGTTGCATTAGTTAGTTGGTTTAATTAGAATAATTGATGACATGTGTTATTATGGCATCCAACAGTCCAGTATCCCACAGTTTGTGAAGTAGGCTGGTCTCCATTACGACTGATAGATGCTGTCACTGGGACTCAGGCTGGACCATCTTTTAGACACTTTTCTTTATGCATAATTGAGCATCCCTCTATGTACTTGCTCTCAGCTCCTGCTCTAATAATTCAGGCTCGACAGAATGTAGAAGAAGTCTGCATCTGTTTGGACTGTAATGGCAGTGTGGTTGCAGTTTCAGCTGCCTCATCATATTGACCAGAGTTTAGATTGAATGCAGGTTTGCTGCTGTGCACCATGCAATTGCTGCTGTGCAGTGATTTGCTTTGAGCAGTCCACAATTACAGTATGTAAAGATTGCAGGGACAATACATCATGATGCAGTAAGACGTGTTCCTCAGAGACCGAGCTGTCTTTACACTGCATTGTCATGTTATATGGTCCGAAAAAGCATCCCAGGGACATTTGTGTGTATTGAAATAACCGAGTTTCGCTATTCATTGGAAGTGAAAGAATGATCTCTCTGACAGACGTAAGTGGTGGTGGTACACAATGTCAGATGACTCTAATAAGTAACAATTTATTACTGTTTCTTGGTCCTCACGGTTAATAGGATGGTTTGCTTGTTCCCCTCCTCTCGTCTCTTCTGTATATAAACCCGGTGCTCTGACTGACAGCAGACTCCTGGTAAATCCAGTGTGAAGGTGGGTGGGGATTTTAAGGTGGGGACTTCTAAAGTGGATTTTGGATTTTATTCTTGTAAATGCCAGCACAGTGGGCTACTGCCATTTATGAAGTTTATAAGCGTTAAATCATTGGATTATGTATGGATGTGTGAGTTTTTGTGCGTGTTCACTTTTCCGTGAACCGGTTCTCTTGGATAATTAATTTCCAATGACAACAATCTTTTAATTTTTAAGAATATTTAGATCATGGAAATTAAGTATCAAAATATTAGATACCTTAAAAAACTTGAATAAATAGTAAATAAACATTTCTAACAAAAAGTGCAAAGTAACAAGTAGAAAAAAAGAAAAATGCACATAGAACTTTTATGGAGATTTTTCCATCTACAGATTTCTCCCTGACCTTCTTTTCTCTGTAAACTAAGGGTGCATTGCTGAAAAACACAATCACTACTTATCAGTCAGATGTCCGCATGCACAAAGGCACAGATCCCTAAACAAGGCCATATCTGCAGATTAAACATTTGTAGAAGCATTTTTAAAATTTGAACCTCATGACTACACCACATTATGTACGAGAAGCTGCAAAAGGCTCAGGTGCAAGTGGAATGTAAAAAACACGTTGACATATATATTGCGATATATTGCTTCACCAAAAATTATTGAGGTCATGTACATATATTGTGCGATAAGTCGATATATTGATTATTGTGACAGGCCTAGTGTGTACTGGTATATATGGTTTATGGGGACACAAATGTGTATAATGACATGAGTACTACAACATAAACATGGTTCATGAGGACACTTCCTGTGTCCCCGTAAAACAACAGGCTTAAAAAACATTTCGAAACGATTTGATAATGGAGTATATCAATTGATTTATCGATATTATGATGTCATGGACCTATTTTAAACAACCATCTACATTTGTATTAACTTACAAATGCAACCAAAATAAATAACACGAACATTTATGTGAAATTTGCACTTCCTGTACCTCAATTGGGACATTCACAACAAAAAATAGGCCTACACTTTTTTTTAATATATAT
>NW_015505242.1:353295-356295 GCF_001515645.1 Sinocyclocheilus grahami
AAAATCAAGTAACACATGAGATCAGTAATCTTATTACATGACAACAGTCAAGAAAGTCTTTCAGGCTTCTGTGCTTAAATGTGCAATGCGTAAAATAGTATAAATCCTCATTAGGAAACAACAAAAATTAGGTACTCCAGTTGTAGAAAAATACATGAATGTAGAAAAATGAATGTAAATAATTTAAATAAAGCTGTTAAAACTTAATTTTATTTGAGACTTTTTTTTTTGGCTGCCACTATGGGCTCAGTGCTAAGAATCTTTTCTACAGATAACCAAATTACAAGCAATAGCAGAAAATAAATACAGTAGAACAAAGACACAATAAACAGTGCATTTCAGGTTTTTCATGTAGGTCTAAAAGAAGTTTTTAGGTACAGACATTTAATAATTATATGTAAAATAACATTGCATAGTCTTCACTGTATAAATTAAATACAGATTAATCCTTAAAATTGCAAAAGTTGTCAGTCAAGAGCAGTGAGAGATTGTTTTTTTCTTTGACAGCAGCAGGTTTATTGTTAATCTGCTTTCACTTTAAGCCCGAAAGCACGTGTACTGTTTTTTTGAGCATCTTTCGCCATGAGCACATATGATCGGGGTCAGGTGAACTGAAACCAGAGATCCCTTAAAACCGATTAGTCGACTAGTCAATTTTGAAATAGATACTTTTGTTCCTCTAATCTTATTTCATTATCTAATCTCATCCCGTCTAATCTTAGCTGTGCAGAACATCCTATCAAAATTCCGCTCTTCAAAATCACTTCTTGTTATTTGCATGATGTGCTTTTACTTAAAAATGCAGCTAGACCAAGCTGAAGAATATGCTATTCTTTTTATCTTAAAGGCATTAAAGCCATCCAGGATGAGGAAAAGAGTACATCTGTTGATAATACTATTTTTTGCTGTCAGTTGGGGGAGGGTACTGGGAAGGGAACAGGTTGTCTTGTCATGCTGTTGCATGCTGGGATGCTGGAACACACATTGGAATACATCCCTTGTTGCCCTGCCATAATGCTGCCAAGAACTCCAGGCTTTCTTTGCCATTCTAATAAAAGTGAATATGACAGAGATTTCCATGCAGGTTTCTTGTACACCATCAACATGAAATGAAAAGTGTCCCTGCTTGCTTGCTTTATACATGTTCCTGGTCCTTGTGCACGATTCATCAGTTCACATTTTTCCAAAGAAAAAATGTTTGCCTGTCTAATATTCCATCAAATTGTAAATGATGATATGTCAAGATGCTCTAGAGGATGAACTTGACCTTCAGCTTCTACATTCCAGTCAAAAAAGCCTCCTTAAAAGTGGTTGCCTGCTTTTCAAGATACAGTTAATTCCAGATGAATAACATCAAGTCCTGTCACATTATACAAGTAAAATGGGTACTGATTACTGTTTTATGTTGACTTTAAGGAAGTCACCTTCACTTATATATCAGCCGGGCCAATTAGTCAACCAATATCTTTCCAATTTAATCATTCTAGTATTTTTGATGTGAAAAAGCTGAATTTTCAGCAGGCATTACTCCAGTCTTAAATGTCACATAATCATTAAAAATCATTCTAATATGCTTATTTGCAAATGTTGAAAACTGTTTCTGCCTAATATTGTTGTGGAAACTGCCTTTTTAGGATTCTTTTATAACAACAGCATTCAAAAGAGCAGCATTTCATTGAAAATAAAAATATTTTGTCTAGCATTATAAAAGTCTTAGTTGTCATTTTTAAATACCGGTAATTTCATGTGTGTCTTCTGAACAGTAAAATTCTCACTGACCCCAAACTTATGAATGGTACTAGTGTGTGACATCAATATCAGCATTGGCCATTAAAACCCATGACGGCTGACCAATAAACCCAACAACTATGGCTTGAAAAATGGAAACATTATGGGTTTTATGATGTCTAAATAAATAGTAGGACACTGAGTTGTTGTTATATTGGACTGTATTTGCAAAACAAGATAATAATAGTGTATCACTGCATATAAATGGTAATAGCTGTGTGTTTTGTGTTCCTGCGTGCAGGGGGAATGCCTACTCCAAGGCAAAGCCCTGTGGAGGAAAGGGAGGTGCTGAGTGGTGAAGGAAGATCCAACAACAACAACATGGCTGATGCCACCACCACCAACCTGCTGGCCTCTGTTAAAGAGCAGGTATGCCGCACTGTTTCCATCTGCCAGTGTCTGGCTGGAGGGTAGCTGTAATCTGAATAGCAACTCAAACATGAGTGGCCACAGATTGTAGATGTATTAAGTCAAGCTTCTGCTCATTAGCATGATTAATTCTTGGGTGGGGAAAGCTCACTTTGAGGACACAAATATCTGGTCTACATTGAATTTTAGAGTTGATAACCTTGTTTCATCTGTTTGTGTACAGTGTGGGTTTATTTTATTTTAATTTATTTTTTATTATGTCATCATCCGTTTTGTTTAAGTACAAGATTCATATTTACCTGTTTCTTCACATCAGGTTTGAATTTTAAGAGCTGATAAAGTCTAGTTTTTCCATCTTTATTACAAATTTATTTGAGTGTTTTTAATCATATATTTTATTTTACCAGCCAATTTTTTTAAGAACAAGATTCTAATTTACCTGTTTTCTCACATCAGGTTTACATGGAATTTATGAGCTGGATTTGACCAAGTTACTTATTTTATTACAATTTTTATTACAAATTAATTTGAGTGGTTTTATCATATATTTTATTTTATCAGACAATTTGTTTAAAAACAAGATTCTTACTTAGTGTAGGTTTACACTGAATTTGAGGGCTGGTTTTTATAGTTACCAATTTTATTTTATTTTATTACAAATTTATGTTGTTGTTATTATTGTGTTTTTATTGTGTATTTTATTTTATTACCATTTTGTTTAGAAACAAGATTCTTGTTTACCAATTTCCTCAAATCAGGCAAGCTGATAAAGTCTACTTTTAAGTCTAGTGACCATTTGATTTTTTAATTTAATTTAATTGTATTTTATTTCTATATGTATAT